>NC_053025.1:512458940-512487248 GCF_003073215.2 Triticum urartu | reverse complement strand
CTTTTTATTTGAATGGCGTCGGGGTGGAGGCTGAGTTTTTGGCTGGAATGCCTCTCTATCGCGGCCACGAGGTGGCCGATCAGCCGTAATCATACGCTTCTTCCTCCAGTCGGGGTAGTAACCTGCACTTTGGGTAATTCTTGGAGGGGCGCTCGAGTTTATATTCCTCGCCGCGAGGACTTCAGTCCATCTGTCAGCTAGCAGATCTTGATCAGCTTGAAGCTGCTGCTGCTTTTTCTTCAGGCTATTTGCCGTGGCCATAAGCCGGCGCTTGAAGCGCTCTTGTTCGACGGGATCCTCTGGTACGGCGAATTCATCGTCGCCGAGGCTTGCCTCGTCTTCGGAGGGGGCATGTAATTGTCATCCTCCTCCTCTCCGTCTGCCGCTCTCTCAGGAGGGCTGGCTCCTCCATCCTCCTGCTCTAAATCTTGCTGGAGGGGATTGTTGTTGTCTTCGGCACTATCCGGAGTGTTATTATCTCCTGTGCCGGTATCACCACTTTTGCTTTGGCGGGACTTAGAGCGGCGCCGCTGACGTCGGCGCTTGGGTTGCTTCTTGGAGGGGTCATCCTCCGCTATCTCGTCGCCATTGCCTTCTTTGGGTGTATCCACCATGTATATGTCATATGACGAGGTGGCTTTCCAGTGCCCTATAGCTGGTTCATGTTCGTCTCCTACATCGTCGTCCATACCGTCGATGTCTTCGGAGTCGAAGTCGAGCATGTCGGTTAAATCATCGACAGTGGCTACGAAGTGGGTGGTGGGTGGGCGTCGAATTTCTTCGTCGTCCGCATCCCAATCCTGTTGGCCATAATCCGGCCAGGGCTCTCCTGACAAAGAGAGAGACCTTAGTGAATTCAGAATGTCGCCGAAGGGCGAGTGCTGAAAGATATCCGCGGCGGTGAATTCCATGATCGGCGCCCAATCGGATTCGATTGGCAGGGGCGCGGACGGTTCGGAGTCCGGAAAAGAGTCCGGCACCTTGGAGTCACGGGCTTCGCAGAGGATTAGGCTGGTGTTCGGCTCGATCGCCGTTGAGACTGCAGCCCCTGAGGCGGTGTCTAGCCACCCGTCCTCGATTGGCGCAGTTGGCTCCGAGCTAAGGGTCGGAGCTGATGCGGGCGCGGCCTCTGGGGTACTGTTCGGCGGCAGAGCTAGGTCATACCCATCGTGACAGTGCAGCGCGCCCGGCTGTGGCTCGAATCCGTCGAAGATCAAGTCTCCGCGGATGTCGGCCGTGTAGTTCAAACTTCCAAATCTGACCTGATGGCCAGGGGCGTAGCTTTCAATCTGCTCCAGATGGCCAAGCGAATTAGCCCGCAGTGCAAAGCCGCCGAATACGAAGATCTGTCCGGGGAGAAAAGTCTCACCCTGGACCGCATCGTTGTTGATGATCGGAGAGCCATCGGGCCTAAAGTGACGACACAGAGGAACTCTCAATGAAAGCACCAATGTCGGTGTCAAAACCGGCGGATCTCGGGTAGGGGGTCCCGAACTGTGCGTCTAGGCGGATGGTAACAGGAGGCAGGGGACACAATGTTTTACCCAGGTTCGGGCCCTCTTGATGGAGGTAAAACCCTACGTCCTGCTTGATTAATATTGATGATATGGGTAGTACAAGAGTAGATCTACCACGAGATCAGAGAGGCTAAACCCTAGAAGCTAGCCTATGGTATGATTGTATGTTGTCCTACGGACTAAAACCCTCCGGTTTATATAGACACCGGAGAGGTAGGGTTACACAAGGTCGGTTACAAAGGAGGAGATATCACATATCCGTATTGCCTAGCTTGCCTTCCACGCCAAGTAGAGTCCCATCCGGACACGAGACGAAGTCTTCAATCTTGTATCTTCATAGTCTAACAGTCCGGCAAAGGATATAGTCCGGCTGTCCGGAGACCCCCTAATCCAGGACTCCCTCAGGGAGCAGAATATTCTCAAGTATTAGCAGCTAGTCTTCAATTCAACCACACCTGGATAACTTAATATCTGCAGCAAAGTGTTTAGTAACAAAGTAATATGATAGTAGTGGTAACGGTGGCAAAAGGTAACGGTAGCAAAAGTAATATTTTTGGTGTTTTATAGTGATGATAACAATAGCAACGGAAAAGTAAATAAGCGAAGAACAATATATGGAAAGCTCGTAGGCATTGGATCGGTGATGGAGAATTATGCCGGATGCGGTTCATCATGTAACAGTCATAACATAGGGTGACACAGAACTAGCTCCAATTCATCAATGTAATGTAGGCATATATTCCGAATATAGTCATACGTGCTTATGGAAAAGAACTTGCATGACATCTTTTGTCCTACCCTCCCGTGGTAGCGGGGTCCTAGAGGAAACTAAGGGATATTAAGGCCACCTTTTAATAGAGTACCAGACCAAAGCATTAACACATGGTGAATACATGAACTCCTCAAACTATGGTCATCACCGGGAGTGGTCCCGATTATTGTCACTTTGGGGTTGCCGGATCATAACACATAGTAGGTGACTATAGACATGCAAGATAGGATCAAGAACTCACATATATTCATGAAAACATAATAGGTTCAGATCTGAAATCATGGCACTCGGGCCCTAGTGACAAGCATTAAGCATGGCAAAGTCATAGCAACATCAATCTCAGAACATAGTGGATACTAGGGATCAAACCCTAAAAAACTAACTCGATTACATGATAAATCTCCTGTTGGGGAACGTAGCAGAATTTTAAAATTTTCTACGCATCACCAAGATCAATCTATGGAGTCATCTAGAAACGAGGGAGAGGGGAGTGCATCTACATACCCTTGTAGATCGCGAGCGGAAGCGTTCAAGAGAACGGGTTGATGGAGTCGTACTCGTCGTGATCCAAATCACCGATGACCGAGCGCCGAACGGACGGCACCTCCGCGTTCAACACACGTACGGTTGGGAAGACGTCTCCTCCTTCTTGATCCAGCAAGGGGAGGAGAGGTTGATGGAGATCCAGCAGCACGACGGCGTGGTGGTGGAAGCAGCGGTGATCTCGGCAGGGCTTCGCCAAGCTACGAGAGGGAGAGGTGTCACGGGAGGGAGAGGGAGGCGCCAGGGGCTAGGGTGCGGCTGCCCTCCCCCCCCACTATATATAGGACCCCTAGGGGGGGCCCGGCCCTAGGAGAATCTCCAAGGGGGGCGGCGGCCAAGGGGGGTGGCTTGCCCCCCAAGCCAAGTGGGGCGCCCCCACCCCTAGGGTTTCCAACCCTAGGCGCAGGGGGAGGCCCAAGGGGGGCGCACCAGCCCACCAGGGGCTGGTTCCCTTCCCCACTTCAGCCCATGGGGCCCTCCGGGATAGGTGGCCCCACCCGGTGGACCCCCGGGACCCTTCCGGTGGTCCCGGTACAATACCGGTGACCCCCGAAACTTTCCCGATGGCCGAAACTGGACTTCCTATATATAATTCTTCACCTCCGGACCATTCCGGAACTCCTCGTGACGTCCGGGATCTCATCCGGGACTCCGAACAACTTTCGGGTTACCGCATACTAATATCTCAACAACCCTAGCGTCACCGAACCTTAAGTGTGTAGACCCTACGGGTTCGGGAGACACGCAGACATGACCGAGACGACTCTCCGGTCAATAACCAACAGCGGGATCTGGATACCCATGTTGGCTCCCACATGCTCCTCGATGATCTCATCGGATGAACCACGATGTCGAGGATTCAATCAATCCCGTATACAATTCCCTTTGTCAATCGGTACGTTACTCGCCCGAGACTCGATCGTCGGTATCCCAATACCTCGTTCAATCTCGTTACCGGCAAGTCACTTTACTCGTACCGTAATGCATGATCCCGTGATCAACCACTTGGTCACATTGAGCTCATTATGATGATGCATTACCGAGTGGGCCCAGAGATACCTCTCCGTCATACGGAGTGACAAATCCCAGTCTCGATTCGTGCCAACCCAACAGACACTTTCGGAGATACCCATAGTGCACCTTTATAGTCACCCAGTTACGTTGTGACGTTTGGCACACCCAAAGCACTCCTACGGTATCCGGGAGTTGCACAATCTCATGGTCTAAGGAAATGATACTTGACATTCGGAAAAGCTATAGCAAACGAACTACACGATCTTTGAGCTATGCTTAGGATTGGGTCTTGTCCATCACATCATTCTCCTAATGATGTGATCCCGTTATCAATGACATCCAATGTCCATAGTCAGGAAACCATGACTATCTTTTGATCAACGAGCTAGTCAACTAGAGGCTCACTAGGGACGTGTTGTGGTCTATGTATTCACACATGTATTACGATTTCCGGATAACACAATTATAGCATGAACAATAGACAATTATCATGAACAAGGAAATATAATAATAACCATTTTATTATTGCCTCTAGGGCATATTTCCAACAGTCTCCCACTTGCACTAGAGTCAATAATCTAGTTACATTGTGATGAATCGAACACCCATAGAGTTCTGGTGTTGATCATGTTTTGCTCTAGGGAGAGGTTTAGTCAACGGATCTGCCACATTCAGGTCCGTATGTACTTTACAAATATCTATGTCTCCATTTTGAACACTTTCACGAATGGAGTTGAAGCGACGCTTGATATGCCTGGTCTTCCTGTGAAACCTGGGCTCCTTGGCAAGGGCAATAGCTCCAGTGTTGTCACAGAAGAGAGTCATCGGGCCCGACGCATTGGGAATGACTCCTAGGTCGGTAATGAACTCCTTCACCCAGATTGCTTCTTGTGCTGCCTCCGAGGCTGCCATGTACTCCGCTTCACATGTAGATCCCGCCACAACGCTTTGCTTGCAACTGCACCAGCTTACTGCCCCACCATTCAAAATATACACGTATCCGGTTTGTGACTTAGAGTCATCCAGATCTGTGTCGAAGCTAGCATCGACGTAACCCTTTACGACGAGCTCTTCGTCACCTCCATAAACGAGAAACATATCCTTAGTCCTCTTCAGGTACTTCAGGATATTCTTGACCGCTGTCCAGTGTTCCATGCCGGGATTACTTTGGTACCTTCCTACCAAACTTACGGCAAGGTTTACATCAGGTCTGGTACACAGCATAGCATACATGATAGACCCTATGGCCGAGGCATAGGGGACGACACTCATCTTTTCTCTATCTTCTGCCGTGGTCGGGCATTGAGCCGTGCTCAATCTCGTACCTTGCAATACAGGCAAGAACCCCTTCTTTGACTGATCCATATTGAACTTCTTCAATATCTTGTCAAGGTACGTACTCTGTGAAAGACCAATGAGGCGTCTCGATCTATCTCTATAGATCTTGATGCCTAATATGTAAGCAGCTTCTCCAAGATCCTTCATTGAAAAACACTTGTTCAAGTAGGCCTTTATGCTTTCCAAGAATTCTATATCATTTCCCATCAACAAGTATGTCATCCACATACAATATGAGAAATGCTACAGAGCTCCCACTCACTTTCTTGTAAATGCAGGCTTCTCCATAAGTCTGCGTAAACCCAAACGCTTTGATCATCTCATCAAAACGAATGTTCCAACTCCGAGATGCTTGCACCAGCCCATAAATCGAGCGTTGGAGCTTGCACACCTTGTCAGCATTCTTAGGATCGACAAAACCTTCCGGCTGCATCATATACAATTCTTCCTTAAGGAAACCATTAAGGAATGCCGTTTTGACGTCCATTTGCCATATCTCATAATCATAGAATGCGGCAATTGCTAACATGATTCGGACGGACTTCAGCTTCGCTACGGGTGAGAAAGTCTCATCGTAGTCAACCCCTTGAACTTGTCGATAACCCTTAGCGACAAGCCGAGCTTTATAGATGGTTACATTACCATCCGCGTCTGTCTTCTTCTTAAAGATCCATTTATTTTCTATGGCTCGCCGATCATCGGGCAAGTCAGTCAAAGTCCATACTTCGTTTTCATACATGGATCCTATCTCGGATTTCATGGCTTCCAGCCATTTGTCGGAATCTGGGCCCGCCATCGCTTCTTCATAGTTCGAAGGTTCACCATTGTCTAACAACATGATTTCCAGGACAGGGTTGCCGTACCACTCTGGTGCGGAACGTGTCCTTGTGGAGAAGATATCATGAATCCTAGTCTCCTTGATCTTATCATATAACATTTCATCTACTTAGCCTCAGACTAACTGGAACCATGCTTAGGTTAACAGTCTATTCATGTGTATTCTCGAGATCATCTGAGACTCCTCAACTCTCTTAGTCATGTGGATGGCTGCCTTGCTAAGGAGGTACACCATACGGTTCCTAGGCGAGCGTCTATTTCATTCCGACCGTCGCGTCACTCAAACTCCTCTAAGCGAAACTTCTTATACGATGTGTTGCTCACCTTTAATATCTTCATCGACGTATCTACTTTCTCCCATCTTACTGTCGTCTTTCTGAAGTACTAATCTCTTCTCTAGAAGTCCAGGTTTAACCTATAGGCATGATACTCTCTCACACTAAGTATCTTGCACTGTGCGTTTAAGATCTCGCAACCTTAACTCTAGACAGTGATTAAGAATGCACTTCACTACTACTGTTATAACTAGATATCATTATAGAAGCATTTTGTTTCAACGGTTGGATCTCATCTACTGAAGCGCAATATGCTTTATCTCTCTCGAATCTTCTTGTGTTAATCGAGCGAACTATTTTCATACAGGTTCGATAAGATTTTCCACTATGCACATTATGCGGCTCACAGTGCCAAACTTATGTAGAGAGAACGGAGCAGTGATAGGTGTCTATGCCTATCTCCAATATCACTCATAATGCTATCATACTCCTGTTGATTACTTGTGTTATCCATCACACAGTGGTGATTTCCTGCAAATCAGGATGCATGGATTCTTAACAACCATTATATTTTATACTTCAACAGTGTAAATATAAGGCCACTGTATGTTTCTTCACTTAGGAGGTAAATATTCCTCACACACTCTTCAGACTATGATATCCACTCTTTGCTTTCATGCGGAATTGTTGCTTCGCGAGACCACTCTATGTACATCGCCCCATTCTAGGTCTGAAGAAATAGTAAATCGCAGTGCGATTCTATACTGACGATGTTGGTTTGGATACGGTAACGCGCCTCACGGCGAGT
The DNA here is from genome assembly GCF_003073215.2 of Triticum urartu. Classification (NCBI taxonomy): domain Eukaryota; kingdom Viridiplantae; phylum Streptophyta; class Magnoliopsida; order Poales; family Poaceae; genus Triticum; species Triticum urartu. Next base: position 512,480,144 of record NC_053025.1, on the reverse strand, counting down.
TGGCTGCAGCGATGACTGGCTGCATGAATGTGTCCAATTATTTTGTCAGCTCTCGTGCACACATAGTTGATGTTGCGCTAGATATAGACTATATCTAGCCTCATCACTTCTTACGGTGTTGTGTGTGCCCTGGATAAGCCACAAACTTCGCGACACTGATGGACTCACGATGATTGCTCTTCTGGACACCCACAGTTACCCGATCTTATACTGAAATGCAGATCATCAAGACTAGAAACTTTGTGTATATTTAATTCGTAGTGCACGTTGATTCTCATTCAACAGGTGCTCGAAAGGACAATTCTATACATTCAGTCATCTTTCCGACGACTTCCTCGCTTTGCTCGTTGATGGATGGAGGAAACTCGTATTTCCGCATTGTTAGCTTTGTGAACCTCAACATGTGAGCACGAAACCACATCAAGTTCTTGCGAGCATATCGTGAGGGAGAAATTAACTCTGCAGTCTGACGAATAATGGGCACGAGCGCATTTATAGAGGTACACTTAAGATGTCGCGAGGATAGTTTCACAACTCACGCGCCATGGAACACTCATCAGTGCGATATTCTTTGAGTGTCAGGTGAGAAGTACCGAATACGTCGTGCTTAAAGTGCACATCTCAATGTGGGAGGACTATGATCGCGAGTCACGACATATCAAGGTACTCAACGAATTAAAACTCACTACATACTCTAGCACTCTGCCTGCTCTATTAATGGGGTGCAGATACGCGTGTAAAGTGATCTTGTTTAGGATATAAAGTATCCATAGTTCTCTCATCATTAGTGAATAGGGTGGCTATATCATAGATACGTCTCAGGTTCGTGCTCTTAAATAGTTTGCAGGACGTTCGTGCATCGCGCCTACTAAATACGATTCCCGAATTACACTAACACGCAGTATATAGTCTATCTCAATAGGTTTGGGAGTTACGAAAAACGAGCGATATTAACAACTGTCAAGTTCTCTATATAATTGGAGTATATCTGATAGCGTATAGTGATATGGTCATAAGCCGAGAAGATACATCATACCTGTACAATGCTCTCTAGACACCTCAGGGTCCTCTCTCTCTTGAGAAGCTAGGTCAAGTTACTTTTTCCATTAGAGATCACTTCATAACTCCCTAAATTGAGCAACTTGATCTAAGAAGTCTCTATGTACAGCTTCTCTATCCTACTCGCATCTCTGAAGGCATAGATCTTTGTTGCCATGCAATGGATGCACTATATCACTAAAATGCAATATATGTGAGATTATTGGATGCTCGAAATCAATGAACGTTCAAGTTCGGAGTGATTATACATTTCAAAGTAATTGTACATCTTCTTGATCTCACATAGCCTCACTGCCTAAATGCTTTTTACAATCCACGGGAGGAAGTTGCCACTAACAATAGGAAGCAACAGTGTTACGCTTTCAAAGTGACCTTAGCGCAACCGACTAAGAGATGATGCGGAAGCATTCTATAGTTCGTATGGAGTCAATGATTATAAGCCTCTGAAAGAATCAAGTGGTGCTCATACACTGATGGCCACATATCAGTCCAGTAAGTGATCTCAGCGAAGGAAGAAGCATTCACGGAGCGTCCGACAGTAGGTTTCACTACAAAGGCAGAACCAGGCGTTGCACTCCGGAAGATATTAGCATGAGGCTAGATGTTGAGCAGCTCACACACTTGAGTTCATACACCCTCCTAGTGGCAGAATATAATGTATAGTTCAGCTTTGGGCGATCTTTGCAAGGTTGCTTATAGTGGCAGCCAAGAATGCCGACTAATATAATAATGCGCCCAAGGATCAAGAAATAGATCTAGCTCCCCTGCAACGGCGCCAAGAAAGTTTGAGTGCTTGGATACCCACCAGTTATAGGAATTGCGCAAAGACACAATGTATTACTCGACGCGTAGGAGTATATGGATCACTCCACTCAGATAATGTTAATACAAGGCGGTAGAAGTAACTGGACATGTGGAACTGACTCTTGCCGGAGTGGTACTCGGCGAAACCGAGCTGAGAAATAAGAGATACGGATCTCTTTAAGGAGGAAGATTCAAGACGCGGGGATGGGTGGAACTGGGTGAAGACCAGTCTGATAAAGCTCACGGATATAGTCTGCGCGCTTACATGTTATCGGCACGGTCAATGGGTTGACTGACTGATCAGAAGGAACTGCAGGACACACTCAGCCTCTGTATCACCACATATGCTCGAACGCCGCTCTTCTGTGATGCGCAAGAGAGATAATGATCCTCCATGCAATTGGTCCGCTTGTTAATTTCTCTGTCGCATTCTATGTTATGAAATAATAGGTTGATGGCTAAATGACCAAGAGTAGATCTGCACGAGATCAGGAGGAGGCTAAATGACGACGTCCTAGGAAAACTTCAGGAACATTCCTTATATGGTGTTCCTTTTTAAGGAATGAGAATTGTGACATTGATTTGATTGTGTCGGTCACAGGACGTAAAAACGGCTTTCTCCGTGCGTTCACTATAATAAGAGATGACACGTGGAACAAGGGTGTTAGCGAGGAGTCCCACCTAGAAGTCTTCACTGTAAGCAACAGTAGAGTGAGCAAATCATAGTGCCCTATCTCTATTGGCTAAGTGCTCGGGACCCAAACGCTCTTACAGGTATGGTAGTTGATCCCATGATCGCAGTCAGAGAGCCGAGTTTGTGCGTGTTCTCAAACCGAGTATATTATCGATAGGAACCTCGATTACGTAACCGACACGAAATGAGATGGGATGCTCGTCCGGCTGATTCACGCAGTGGTCGTCAGATCTCCCTCTCTCTTAGTGAGATTGACCACTAGCGGATGCCTACCATGGTGAATTGTCCCCTATTAGAGATATCTCGGCGATTAACAAACTAGACGCGGCAGCGTTTACCGGTCGTGCGACAGTCAAAGTTGTGTTCTCATTCGAACAAGGATGTCCATTGGAGAGACTCAGGGCGTCTCCTCTCACTTATTACGAGGCATCTAACATCAACAAGTGCGTATAGAGATAGGATCTGAGGACGCCGTCATTGGCTGCAGTGTCAGAATGAGTAGTCTGCCCCGTATGAACCAGTATGCATAATGCCAGAATAAAGTCATCCTCTGGAATCATGACTTCTCTGACTAAAGGAAGGAGAGGAGTTATCTAGTCCTTGTTTGCCAAGAGTTACAAGATTTGATGAGCGCGTCTGCTTGTCCTCTGACATATGATGACCGTATCTATCATCTCGCAGAAGATGTGAGCCCGGTCGATCATATAACGGAATGAGACTGTCGCTCTCCCCTTTTATGCTCCTAGCGCCCGCACCAATAGACGGCTGAAGGCCATTATTTCTTGTGTCAGGATAGCTATGACTCGTGTCTTGTCAAAGCAGAGATCTGATCGTCCGCCCCTTTAATAACGCTAAAATCCCCTGCTCTCGCTCTCAGGATCAAGAGAGGTCCATAAGGGGTGAATCCCAGGCATGGAACACTGGACCAAGCGGCTCGCCCAGAATCGAATTATTACCTGCAGAGCTGACCTGTAGAGGACTAGAGGGAGCTATGAGTCTATCTGTCTGTGTTTCCTGATGCTAGGTTAGGGGCGGTGAACGTAAGAATGCTCGTGCGTACTAGAGCGTTCAACGCTATCAGTGGGCTTAAGCAAGTGGATGTCACACCCAGTGATTCTGTGCACATCGACCTTCTTACTGTTCACTCCATTGACGTGATATCGTTGTATTATTCTCTAGAAATGGCTGTCGGCAGCGCAGTAACTGCCTCAGGTAGGAGGCTTTGCACGTCTAAAGCGTGCGCCGGCTCCAAGGTGCTGCCGGTCACCTATCACTGCTGCCCACCACGCTAGTCATGGCACACCTTCGCGCCGGAGAGCCCTGCGGCAGGGCAGGAGCAGAGTAAGGCAAGTCTGTGTGAAGGAGGTTTCGTATTACTCGCCCCTTAGGCAGTTTCGACTCCCCAGCCGGTCGGGAGGCCGCGAAATGACTCTCTTCGTGTGACAACACGGAGCTATGCCCCTTGTCCAGACGAAGCCCAGGCTTTCACAGGTAAATGACAGCGCCGATATCAGAGCAGCGTCGGCTTAATCTTAGCTGCGATTTAAATGCGTGCCGATTCTGTGAACGAGGCGTTGTTCACCAATGCGCTACGAGGTGAGAGGCAAGTAATTTGTATAATAGTACCAGTTCGCGACCCCTAACCCTGCGGAAAATCGTCGCGCGCCGAAGTCCGATTGACAATTACCATGCTCTCTAGTGTATGCGAACATAACCCATAGCGTCTAACATCCTCACCAGAGCGTCCTGATGAGGTGCTTGGTCGTGATCTCTCCTATCCCCTTATTATGTAAACCCTGAGAGTGGTATTTAACTTCGATGTCATCATGGAACTACTTCTGGAAAGGACTATGCGCCTACACTGTTCTCCAATAATATAGATACATATGAGGTCTCTCTTCCTCGAATTATACCTTGCTCATGGAGTCTCTCATCATGTTTCTATTCTCTCTCATGGCTACTAAATTTGCTTGTTCCGCGTAGAATAGTGAGATACTATGTTTGACTCGAGTCAGACTCCACAAGCGCCCTCACCTTAGGTGCGCTGTAGCTCTCTAGTTACATAGCCTCCGTTGTGCTAACAATACCAAAGAGTGAGCTCGAATAGTTTCTGGTCTGACGAGTAATCGACAGATGTGCAATGTCCAATGAATACACGAGGAGTATGCGGTAGGACCTGGTGGGCAAGAATTGGCACCAAACATTATTGGCTCGAAGCTACCCTGATGGAAGTACAGGAATAAAATGGGTGATGTGTGAATTCGGAGCGAGAGACGTCTCCCTGAGTTTCTCATCAAGCATTCACGCTCCAAAGATCGCTCGCCGAGACTCTCGTTTTGGCAATAGCATATTGTGCGACAGTCCCCGCGTTATACAGATTGTCACGTGGTCATTATTCCCTGCCTATACGGCTCTACGTCTCTCCATGAATATAAGATAAGGCAAGCTCCCGTGGATTACCGTAAGGTTGGGTGCTTTTTCGAGAGTGTGTGCCCGAGAATGCGGGTACATCAACATGTGAAACTTGCCGAGAAAGTGGCGTTAATAAAAGTTCGCAGTGACACTATGGCAGGTAGGCCTAATCGAAAGAGCTGTCCTGTTTGGGTTGGCACACGAAATTCAGGAGAGTTGGACTTTGTCCCGACCTCGCGATATGCACTGCGCGAGCAGTTAGTCTCCTCCGAGAGCACTCGAGTAATTATGTAACTTGTGGAGTAGCATCATCGAACCGAGTCCCGAGCCATCAAATGATCCCTCATAGATGCGTTGAATGCACTCCGGTAGGATTACTGCACACACTACAAGGGTCCTGAAGTTACGGAGCTGTGTTCTGATCTAGACCGGATAAGCGGGAGCGCGAGTGTGTAACGAGCCCTCCTGTATTTGTGCTCGGACCTGAAACCGACGCGCGGAATAGACTTCGAGATGCGTGCGGAAAGTGCGTAAAGTGACCGTAGCTTCGCCGTGAGTTTTCATACGCGCGCGGAATGTAGATCCGTGTAGATCTCCCCTTATGATGTAACTCTCATGAGTAGCTGCCTCGACATCGCTGTAATCTCGCCTCTATGCCTATTTGAGCAGAAGACTGTGGCGATTGGAGGGAGCATTCATGTGGGAAGCCACAGGCCGATAAAATGCGATGATCTCCCAAGAACCCTCTCCTTAGCCCGTAGAGACTAGCGGTGCTATGAGCGCGGCGAGGCATCTGCTCCTCGGACGCCGAAGTGTACTTGCGTGTTCTCCTTGACTCCCTCGCAATCCCCTAACCGAATAGGCGGGCTACACACTTGAGATGCCGTATAATCGGAGGTGATGCTTAAAGGGTTTCTCAGAGAAGATAGAGCTCCCTAGAATGGATATACCCGGGATAAAGCACCGGACATACGTTCTCTCGCGGCGGTCCCCAGGATGGATGATCGTCGGCCGAGGTACACTCGTCCGACGAGGTATGTTAATTTCTGGCCGGCTGGGAATGTCCAGACGCGTGTAACGCATTCTACTCACCTCAGTGAAGAGACGTGCGACAGTGAGGTTACGCCAATGCGAAGGATAAGAGCTTCTCGGGGTCCTCCCCGCATAATGGCGTGCTGAGCGCGGGAACCAGACCGGAAAGAAGGTACATGGGGGGTCCAGGACCCGCGCGCGTCGGGGTCGCACCTTATCCCCGGAAGCGGGCCCCGGATGGGCTGACGAGATGGGGAAGGGAAGACCAGCCCACCTAGGGGTGGAGACATGAGGCTGCGTCCCCCCATCTTGGGTCCTCCCCACTCCGCCGGGCACGTAGAGGGATAGGCAACTACCCTCCAGGGGCGGTGCGCGGTGCGAACCCCAACTCTCGCATTGGGGGCAACGCACCCCGCCTTGGCCGGCCGCCTCGGCCTCTGGAGATCCCCATGGGCTCCTCCCTAGAAGCCCGGTGCCCGGCCCTATGGGTGGCCAGATCGGAGGTAATCTATAGTTACGTTAGGGAGTAGGTCGAGGCTCATGATAATTGGGCAGCCCGCTATCCCCTAAGCCTCTCGTCGCGTTCTCCTCCCTCCCTCTACCTCCCGGGACAACCCCGATCTACCCTACTTCAGTTAGAGCTTGAGCGCAAAGCGCTGCCGAGATCAGACCGTTATGTCTTGATCCTAATCTACAACATCGCCTTTCCTGGACTGGCCTCGGATCCCTCCGTATCGAAGGCCCTCTCTCCTTGCCCCTCTGAAGCGATCAAGGAAGGAGGAGAGCAGTATTGTCCCGCAATTCACCCGCATGTTTCACGGTGTTGCGACACCCCCGAGCCGTGAGGCTCCGTGCATCACTCCCTGGATCCCCGAGGCGCCGCTGAAGAGGGTCTCCAGTATACATACGGTGATTGGGAACTCACCGGGTACGAGTACGACTCCATCAGACCCGCGGTTTGCTGACATGTGAACGCTTAGCCCGGTCTGCGCGATCGTACCAAGCGGATGTAGATGCCACTATCTACAATCCCTCGTTTCTGAGGATACACTCCACTAGACTTGATATCTGCGTGAGTGCGAGTGAGAAAGAGTTTACGTAAAAGTTCCGCTGCCGCTTGCAGAGCTCCGATTTCGGGCCCCTTCCACACATAGAGATTTATCATGTATATCAGTAAAGATTTCTGATTCAGGGGCCTATGGATACCCTAGTAATCCACTATGTCTGAGACTTGATAGTGTGCTGAGTTGACTTTGCCTATTGGGCTCGGGCTCTCCAATGCTGTCCCGTCACGGGCGGCTGGCTTTAAGCCAGAGTGTGCACAGACATCGATGCCAGTGAGTACTCTCGATATCCTATTGCCTAGTTGTTCGATCGAAATACTTATGTGAGTTCTGATCCTATCTTGGCAAGTCTCATCAATTAGTCCATGCCTACTCCAGTGTGTTATAGAATCCGCGCGAACCCGCGACATGCTGACCATATTCCACGTGACCACTCCCATGGGGTGAGCACTCGAGCACCTTATAGATGTGGTTGAGGGTTAGTCACGTATTTCATCCCTGTCAGGATATAGTATGTCGGTGGTGGTTCCCGCCCGGATAACGTGCATACTCGTTAAAGGAGGTCTGCATCTGAGATAAGGCTCCTCGCCTGTCGTAATGTCCGCTATGTCCCATCACACCAGACGTCATTCGTGAGAGCGGTTTATAAGTGACCTTAAAAGAGAGTTATTGCTATGGCAGTTCATTTATCAATAAAGCACGTATGTACATTATATATACTCGTCATGAAGAGGTTAGCCCTCGTGCCATCGCCTATTACGATTGTATCCTGGTGAATGATGGAGCTATGTTCTCCAGTGCCTCACCCAATAGATGATATAGCCGTGCACATGATTGACAGATGATAAACCCACTCCAGGCAAGATCTGATTCATGCGAATCACCGTAATAGCTAATGCCTACGAAGCTTTTCATTAAGCATTATTGGTTCTTCTCAGACTTGATTATTTACATGCTATTTCCAGTGTGCTGAGGTGACTTTGTCTTATGCCTCTACGCGAACCAAATCCGCACACGAGTCTTACTCTGTGCTACCGTCGCGCTGAGTTCTGCCCGTTACCACTGCTGAATGATAGAATTCACTGTGCATATAACATACCTCTCGTGCGAGGAGATTAAGTTATCCAGTCCGATATAGATAATGAAATTGACAACGTCATGCTGCACTGCACATTCTTGGTCGAGAAGTAATGTGCTACTGAGCCTTAGCGAAGTAGCAACGGAATTAGAGGGTGGATCATGTAATACCCTGTCTATAGATAGACTATCTGAGAAGAAGCCGCGAATTGGCAACAGACTATAAATCGGCACTATTGATCTTTTGCCCTATACGTCGCACACGGTGGCGCTTAGACATGGAAGATACAACGGATGCACAGCGGAACTTCGTCTCGTTGTGTTTGGGACATAAGCGGACCTGGTAACATAGTAGTGGTACGCAACGGGTTGGAAGGGCCCGAAACGACTAAACGCGGCAAGGAGCGCCAACGCAAATGCATGCGAGAATAGTGGATATTTCCTCGCTTCTGTAACCCGACTTGTTAACTCCTCAAGCGCCTCTCGTGGGTGCGATCGTAATATAAGCCGGAGACTTATTAGTAGGCTCCGCCAGCTTTCAGGTCAGCATGACGAGATAACAGCTACGACCAATGAGGTTGAGAGGCTATCTGAGTGACTCAAGAGTACTAGCCCGTCGAGGTCTGAGCCTGATGTTCGCGGCCCTCGAAGGCCATAAGGTAGATACTACGTCTGTCTCCATAGGTCCGGACTACGGCCCATCATACAGGGGCTCCCCATCCATGATGTGAATCAAATGCCGGACGCAAATGCGTGAATGAATAGACGGTCGGGTTTCGCGTAAGGCTTTCTCATATGCCAAATCCAAGAGCAGAGCAGTGGGGCTCGAACATGAGTGTAAAAACATGTGTCCCCTGCCTCTTAGTCTCGGCCAATTCCGGACCCTAGTCGTTACCAGTCTCAAGGGTGCCGGCCCGCTCGCCTACCCGAGAGTGCGCCGAGCTATCGCTTATGACAGCCGACAATTTGTGTGTGCCTCCTCCCACTTGCGGGAGTTTGCCTTCGTCGCTGATCGTCACTCTCTCGTGCCGTAGCGCCCAAGTTTATGGCTCCTCCAGGCCACCGAGGATGGAAGCTCCAAACTCCGAAGGAATGCAATACAAGCTTGCTTGGCGTCCAGGTGTGAGACCACGTGTTCACTGCTCCGTGAAACGAGATCTTCCCGGAGTGTTCGGACGGCCTTAATGCCCTCGCGGGCTAATCGCTTGGCGCTAGTCTGGAGCCACGATTGAAATTGGCTAACGCCCCTGGCCGATCACAGCGAAGTCCAGCATTTGGAAGCTTTGTGAACTGACGATGGCGACATCCGCTGGCGGAGACATGACCTTTCACGACGGCAGGTTCGAAGCAAGCCCGGGGCGCCGTTTAGCGACCCATGTGATGCGGCTTATGTGCAGGTTATCACCCGTGGCCTCTGCCTCGAGAGCGGAGTAACCTCTCAGACGGCGCGCCGCACGCCGCATCAAACTCCCCGAACCTTAGCTCGGACCGGCAACTGCGCACACTCCGATGGACGTGCTTCGCTAGTGAGGCGGGCTGTGTGTGGGCGCTATGGGACCCACTGCGCCTCAGGCGCCGCTGGCCCAGTGGCTCCGGAGGGCGGCGAATCGAGGTCTGGTCAAAGCGACCGTAAACACTCAGGCCTTAATGTCTTACTGTCGTGAAGAACAGCCGGTGACTCTCAAAGTGCCGGACTCCTGTTTTCCGGAGCTGGCCTTCCTCAAGCCCTCGCGCTCGCGCGTGCCAATTCGAGATCCGAGTGGGTCGGCGCTGACCGACTCCCATAGGAAATATGCACCTGAGTCGCGGAAATGATGCTGGGTTCAGCCACTGCGCCCGCCGTTCGGCGACATTCTGGCAATTCAGACTAGAGAGTGCTACCCGTCTCCTTCCGCTCAAGGTAGCTACTCCCTGGCGCGAGAGGGCTTAGTGTGCTAACCAGTGATTCGGGAGTGGGCGGACGGATTGTAGAAGACTTCGATCGCCACCTTAGACCCACGCACCCACTCTCGGAGACGCGACTGTTCCGAATCGAATTAGTAGAACCGGAAAATGCTCGTACTTCGACTGCGAAGGGACGAATCGACAGCTTCTGTGGACGGGCAGCGTATGTAGGAGTTTTCGCCTGTATACTGTGAATGCATGAACCAACGCCACTTTAGGTGGTCTCTGGGAACGCACACTCTCGTCAATTATGACATATTAGCCATGGTGGATTAACACCCTAGAAAGGACGGAACAACATGGCGTATCGGAGATATATTGGAATGATTAATCACCCATAATACTTCAAGAACTGCTTAAACTCGCTATATGCGCGCGGACCGATTCTAGTGGGTCCCACGACTCCTCTATAGTCCGTGGAGCCAAATAGGGGAACAATTAAGTCTCGGTGGCATACGTTCGTCACGACAGGACCATTCAATGCAACACTACGCGAGATTAGTGTGCGCGTAGATCTCGCGGTAACAACAAACATGAGAGTCCCTCCCGTGCTAGATATTAGTGCAGCCACGATTGGGATGGAGGAACATCTCTCCTTCGCCTGAGGGAGTTGGAGCGTCGCAGGCAGCACGGACCCAGGAACGCCAAAGAAGAGAAGGTAACCGGAGGATGGACTAATTACATGCCACTCCTCCGAAGAGGAAGCAAGCCTCCGGTCCTGACTCCTAGACACTTCTCGCCTGATACCACATAGAGGATACTTCCGCTCCGTGATCTAACAATGACCGTCTTCATAGACGCCAGAGTCTTTCGTATGGCCACGGCACAAGATAGCCATGGAGAACAAAGCACGCTCGCTCTGGCTGTCATAGCGGGAGCTGGATCAAGCTATCGCGTAAACTGGACACTGCGGAGTGGACTGGACAGTGTGCCTCGAGCGGCCTGAGCGACCTATATTCATTAACAGCGAGCCCGCCCTCCAAAGGGCACTTTGCCCTGCATCGTTCCCTACTCCGAACTCGAGGACATAGAAGCGATATGTTCTGTACTTGTTAGCTGGGACTCGTTCGGACCAAAACGCCCATCGGCGCGGATAGAGAGGCATTCCCCAAGACCAAACAACGTCCAGCGACCCAGTCCTCCTCGCCTCCCACCCGCGCTCATTCAATGAATTGAATAAGGCGCCGGCTATGGGTCAGATACTGTCCAGACTCTGCGATCTACATATAGGAGGACCTAAAGCAAAAGCATGCAAGTGATCTCGATACTAATGAATCAACGCCCGAAGGGCCGGAAACACAACCCGACGGTCTGCGCCAAGATCGACTGAACCGTGGCATGCCGTGGAGATATCTCAGTCCATCTAAGCCCGACCAATCACGGCCAGTAGCCGACCAGCAATGCGGCGCACGAGGACCCAAATATCGATCCTCCGCCCCAGTCGCAGAACATAGGTAGGCCCCGAGCTCCAAGAAGCCGCGCCGCAACACCTCTTTGTAATCGCCAACAGAACGGATAGTATTCCTGGGGACTGCGAATCAATTCCCAGGAAGGTTTCATTAAACCTGTATAAGCTATAAAATGTGATATCCTGCATACGACGGCACAACAGATCCGCGGCCTAGTATGCGGATCCGAGGTTGTGAATTCGCTCCGTCTACGCGATCCACATGCGCCCGCTCCAAGCCATTGAGGTTGACTTACTAGCGGCATTGGCGAAATATCTGCCCACTGAATAGCTGCAAAGTGGACCCGCGCCCCTGGCGAATTGCTTAACATGGCGGGCCAAAGCGACTTTTCCATTAGCTGTGTTTGGGCAGACGGTCTTGCACGAACACACAATGTCTCTCGAGGGCTCAACCTAATGTCAGAGGCATCCTTATGTCGCCCACCATATCAGCCTCGATGACATTGAGCCACATAATTCAACAGCCAAGCAGAGGTACGGCCAGGCCAATTTTGGACTCTCTGGTTCCTTACAAGAAAAAATTTCAAATATCGACATACGAACTGGTACAGGATGCAGAGGCCATGTATGCAGGCTTTCGCTCCAAAGGTAACGATTATAATGCCGATTGAACCTCGGGATGTAGACACCGGCCCTGTTAGGATGCAAGAAATATACAGCCGGATAAGAGTCCGATTTGCCCAAAGGAGGCAGTCGTGGTATCTACAGAGTGCTCCTCATGTACCCGCGGGTTGTCTCCAAAGCGAGGAGAAAGTCAGCCTAGCTAGTGTCGACGCTTATAATGTTCAGGACATCTCAATAACGGATATTCGTAAATAGACCCACACCCCATGTAGCGCATCCTCTCCGATATAAGGTGACTCAGAGACATAGCTTATCTAGTCCAGTTGCGCCGCTCCCGCTAGACTAGAGCAATCATTAGAGAGTCCCGCTATGTAATGAGTCCGCAGAGCCAAATAAATGGCCCCGAGGATAGACGTTGTGCTACTCAGAATTTACGGGTGGACATGGCAAAGAAAAGGAGCGTAACAATAAAACTAAACCAACCGGGATAGCCCTCTACTGGGAAATAGACTCTATAAGACACAGCCAATTGAGGGCGCGCGCTGCGTACGCGGTCGCGAGTGCGCTGCGCACCCTCCGCCATACCTGATTGCCCTCGAATACTCGCTCGTTGATATTCATTATAGAATCGAGCGGTCACTCATTAACCAGATGACGCCAAGCGCGCACATTCGACCCGTTGACGACACTAAGGGAGGTGTGGGGTGTGTCAGGCCAGCGCGGTGCAGTGGTCTTAACGTGTGCCGAAGACGCGACCAAGAGGACAACCGGGCAGGTTCTGCCCGCGAGATTGCTCTGAGGACGCAGTATACGCGTGAGGGAAAGCGTGTCGGGCCTCTTTGTTAGCAGCCAAGCGCAACAGACCGAGACGTGACGAGATGACCAGAGGTTGCTGCCAGCGAGAGTGCGCATTTGACGTCGCGAACACGTACGGCTAGCTACGCAAGCGCACGCACGCCACTACGCGCGGCGATGTCAGATCCGGATCTGTAAGTGTGCGGTCGGAGAGCGCACTCTTGATAGTTGCTCCGCATTGGCGACTGATACAGCTCTGTCGACCCTCCTCAGAGCAAGTTCCTATCTCTGCTATGGCGTCTTCTGTAGCTCAGGCATCATCACATTTGCGATCGCAAGGGAAGGCACTTCCTCGCAACTTCGATGCATACACAGTGTGGCATCGGCTGCATACCGCTCCCGTAGACCCTCAGTTCGACGGCATTTCGATCTCTGCACATCGTAGTCCTTAAGAGATCGGACACGGCAGCGCCAGCGGTGGGGACACTGCTTTGATCACGGGTACACTCAGGTTGTGTCAACTATTTGGGTATCGCAGCCACATCGTATATCCGATGGCATACCGCGAGCAAAGAACCCACATTCCATTATGTTAAGAGGCATTCATTACTCAGGCGCTATAGGCCATGTAGCCTAACGGCCTCATTGACCACCCCTGGAGGACTTCGAACCTCTATTACTTAGTACGTTAGTGGTTTCTGGTGGTCTCTGGATGCCGATCTTGCGAGCGTCCAACCTCCCACTCTGTGTCCCCGGATAACTTCCGAAGCGAAGAGTTAATCTGATATAGTCCCGTTCCGCAGTGGTTATCACGCGCTGCTCGGGCGAACCGCATTTGCTAGATTCAATGCGGTACCGCATTATGCATACCTCAAGCTCAAGATGCCAGGACCTCGCGGAGTTATTACAGTCAATGGAAACACAGAGTGCGCTCTCTCCGAACAAGGAGCACACCGCGGCCCTCGCAGCAGAAGCGCAAAGCAGCCTCTCAAGGCAATCAACCAGTTCGGTGCTTCAAAGCCCGGACACCTTCAAGCGCGCTCGGCAATCGGCAAATAGACCGCCTGGCGCGATCTGAGCTCGCGTAGCAATACGGCGCCACCCCAATCCCAGCCAACGGCGAAACTCGTGCCACGCGTACATAATTACGCATTAAAAATACCATGGGCACAGGTGGGGAGGGGGCACACTGCGGCACGCCCCAAGAGCGGCTTAAACCACACTAGGGGCTTCCCGTTTGGTTATTTTTCTCTTTTTCAGGACCTTAATCTCTGGAAACCCTGTCCGGCAGCACTATTGCCGAACACATGATGCAGCAACCAAGGAGGCAGAAAGCTACGTCACACCACGGAATTCCCAGGTGGATTACAATAACGAGCGAAATATTTGATTTAATACTATTCCTCAGCTTGCCCTTGGAAGGGACATAGTCCCACTCTTTGCTTATCGCACTATCTGTATCATTCTGCTTTAACGCACCTTTTTGAATAAACAATGCATAACATCACGACTATTATTGCATTCTTGTTATATATATATGTGTGTTCATTAACGACGCCTTGCAACCGTACACTTTGGTACGGCCAATACACCAGGGGCTTACGTACCCCACAATATGGTGTGAAAAGTCCGAACACTTTCACAAGTGCGGCACCCCGAACTTATAGCATTATATGCATCAGCTCCGAATCATGTCTTTGGTCAAATGTTGGGTTTGCCCGGCTCCTATGTTTTGGTACCTTACGTTCCGCTCATCGGCTAAGGTAGCGCTAGGAGAACTACTGCGATTGTGCCCCGGTTCTGCCGGGCTTAGCACCTCAGTAGAGAAAGCTAAAACTGACTGTCATGATAAGGCGAGAGACTGGTCGCTGTTCGGCGAGGTTTTCGAGTCCCTAAAGACTTATGCCGCTTAGGGCGAGGGGCCGGCCCTGTCCGGCTTAAAGGCGTGTATCGCGCCCCGAATTCGGCCTTCCGAATACCAGGGGCTTCGCCGAAATTTAAAATTATAGAATTCTATGGCTAAGTGAGAGTGATAAAGCATTATTAGTCCGGTTGCCTTGTTCGTTGTGCTGAGCACCTCCCTCGAAGGACCCAAATATGGGAACAAGAGTGCTCAGGTTTATCCCGAACACCCCAGCACTCGTGGCATGGGGGCAGAAGCCGAGGACTAGCCATCTCTCAGATTGGATAAACGGCCAAACAGAAGGTAATATTTTAAATTCAAACAAGCGTTGCATAGCGCATATGAAACAAGTTTTCATAAATACAGGATAAAACGAGCAAGTCTCACTCAAATATTACATCTTTTGAACACTCGTCCGCTATGAGACGGGCACCCGGCAGAACACCCTCGTAGTACATCTCGGGGTGGCGGTGCTCCTTGCCCTCCGGCGGCCCCTCCTTGATCAGCTTCACGGCGTCTAGCTTGACCCACTGCAATTTCACACGGGCGAAAGCCCGGCGTGCACCTTCAATGCAGACAGATCGCTTGACGACCTCCAGCCGCGGGCAGGCATCCACAAGCCGCCTCACCAGGCCGAAGAAGCTGTTCGGAAGGGCGTCGCCAGGCCACAGCCGGACTATAAAGCCCTTCATGGCCTGATCGGCCGCCTTATGTAGCTCGACCATCTGCTTCAGCTGGTCGCTCATTGGCACCGGGTGTTCGGCCTCAGCATACTGAGACCAGAACAGCTTCTCCGTTGAGCTTCCATCCTCGGCCTGGTAAAATTGTGCGGCATCGGACACACTGCGGGGCAAATCTGCGAATGCTCCTGAGAGCTCCGGATTCGGGTAAGTAATCGGTAATTTACTTTTACATGCTTGCTTTGCATATAGAAAGCCTTACCCGCCGCTATCTTCTTCATCGCGTCGATCTCTTGGAGGCCTTTTGGGCTTCGGCCTTGGCACTTTTTGCGCTCTTGAGGGCCGCGGCAAGCTCAGACTCCCGCGTCTTGGAGTCAAGCTCCAACGCCTCGTGCTTCGCACAAGAGCCTGGAGCTCTTGCTGCACCTCGCCCACCCGAGCCTCGTGCTTCTCTCGCTCGGTGCGCTCCTTGGGCTGCTTTATCTTCGGCCTTGGGTTAGCGCTTGCTTCAGGGTCGCCACCTCGGTCGTGGCCCCTGGCAATATACGATGATCCTGTCATTTTGCAATCGCGTCTTCTTTTATATATACATATCTATAGACAGGGTATTACTTACCCTTGTTCTCCTCGAGCTGCCTCTTGACAAGGCCGAGCTCTTTCCTGGACCCCTCGAGGTCCTGCTTCAGTACGGCGACCTCCGCAGTCAGTGCGGCGGACGCCAGCAGCGAAGCCTGCATATGCATATTGACATACTTATATTAGACTCCTGCGATATTATTTGATCCTCTGTTCGGCTTTTCTTTGTGAACACCGAACAAAGCATCAGGGGCTACTGTCTATGCGGTAATATTTCTACTACATTTTAAAACACTTACCTCAAAGCCTGTTAGAAGGCTGGCACAGGCTTCAGTCAATCCGCTCTTGGCGGACTGAACCTTCTGGATCACCGCACTCATGATAGTGCGGTGCTCCTCGTCGATGGAAGCGCTGCGAAGCGCTTCCAGCAGATTGTCCGGCGCCTCTGGATGGACAGAGGTCACCGGCACAGGCGTCTTGCCCCTCTTAGAAGGAGGCCGCCTGCCCGAGCCCGGAACCACTGGAGGTTCCGGCGGTGTTCGGCTGAGGGCCGAACTCGGAGCTCTCAGGGGCCCCGTCCCCTCGGCTCCCGGAGTCCGGAAGGTCGCCTTGAGGCGCCTCCAGGACTGTCTCCCCTCGACCCGGTGCCTCTTGAGACAGCACCTCGGCGTCGTCAGCAGGATGAGGGGAGGTGGCGGTCGGGACTGGATCGCTATCCATGTCCGACGAGCCCAGGGAGCCGTCCGATGATACATCGATACTGGCTCGTGGCGGCCTGCATAATTATGTTCGGCGTTAGGGAAAGCAGTGCGACAAAGGAATGCTATGAGTTACTCTGGTATCCGAATACTTACGATCTCCCCAGGGGCTTGGCCCTGGGCAACCACTCGTCTTCGTCTTCATCGGCGGCGGTGGAGCTGTCCGGAAGGAGAGTCCTTCCCTTCTTGGACCCTTCGGCCCCCAGTTGGGACGGCCTTCCTTTTCTTGTCTCCCCCGCCTGGAGGGGGAGCATCTTCTTCTTCCTCCTCGTCTTCGGGGGAGGAGTGTGCCGCAGAGTTATCGGACGATGAGTCCGATAACACCTGGCGCCGGGAACTCTTTCGGGTTCCCTTGGCCTTCTTGGTCTTCTCCGGCACCTTGTAAGGAGCCGGAGTCAGCATCTCCGTCAGGAGAGCGCCCGCAGTGTCTTCGGGCAAAGGGGCCGGACAGTTAATCTGCCCCGACGTCTCCACCCAGTCCTGTCAAAGGCATGGAGATTAGACCCCGCACATGATTAAGCTAGGGGAAATAAATGTCCTACGGGACGTATTGAAACTCACCGAACGCGCTAGGCGCTTTGCGCTTAGTCCGCGGTCCTCGGCGAGAGAAGGAGGGACCTCGGCGCCCTTGAACAGCACCTTCCAGACGTCCTTGTGCGTCGTATCAAAGAGCTCGCTCAGAGTCTGGTGCCGGGCCGGGTCGAACTCCCACAAGTTAAAATCCCGTTGTTGACACGGGAGGATCCGGCGGATGAGCATAACCTGGACTATGTTGACAAGCTTGAGCTTCTTGCTTGCCATACTCCGGATACATTTCTGGAGTCCATCCAGCTCCACCGATGAACCCCACGACAAGCCCTTCTCTTTCCAGGAAGTGAGCCGTGTAGGGAATCCGGATCGAAACTCGGGGGCTGCGCCCATTTGGCGTCGCGCGGCTCGGTGATGTAGAACCACGCCGATTGCCATCCCTTTATTGTCTCCACAAAGGAGCCTTCAAGCCATATAATGTTGGGCATCTTGCCCACCATGGCTCCGCCGCATTCTGCTTGTTGGCCTCACCACCTTCGGCTTGATATTGAAGGTCTTTAACCACAGGCCGAAGTGGGGCCGGATGCGGAGGAAAGCCTCACACACGACGATGAACGCCGAAATGTTGAGGACGAAGTTCGGGGCCAGATCATGAAAGTCCAGCCCGTAGTAGAACATGAGACCACGGACGAATGGATGGAGGGGAAACCCCAGTCCGCGGAGGAAGTGGTGGAGGAAAACTACCCTCTCGTGAGGTTCCGGGGTAGGGACGATCTGCCCCGCAGCGGGCAGCCGATGCGCGATATTCGCGGCTAAGTATCCGGCTCCGCGCAGCTTCTTGATGTCTCCCTCCGTGACGGAGGAGACCATCCACCTGCCTCCCGCTCCGGACATGGTTGGAGAAGGTTGAGGTGGGAAGTGCGGACTTGGGCGCTAGAGCTCGAGTGTGCGAAAATGGATGAGCAAAGGAGGAAGAAGGCGTGGATGAAAAGGTGAATCCTTATCCCTTTATATGGGCGACGAAACTATGCGTCCCCACTAGCCTGGTAAAACTCGCTTATCCCCCAAGCGCCGTAATCGATGGCGCGGTTGGGTTACCCACGCCCGTATTGATGAGAATCCCGTAATAAGGGGACACGATCTCTGCTTTGACAAGACGTGTCGAAAAACTGCCTCGCGTTATGTGCGGGGCTAGTTAAAGGAAACGGTTCGAATAATCACCGGGCCATGACATAACGTCATACTGTCAAAACAAGTCAGCAAATTAGATTTGCGAAAATATTATTCTCTCTACGGAAGTATGTGGAACTTATGTTGCAGGGTCGGACACTATCCTCGTATTCAAATTCTTCTGTGATGTATTCGGAGGAGGAACCCGCCTTGCAATGCCGAAGACAATACTGCGCGCCGGACTCATCGTCATTGAAGCCTGGTTCAGGGGCTACTGAGGGAGTCCTGGATTAGGGGGTCTCCGGACAGCCGGACTATATCCTTTGGCCGGACTGTTAGACTATGAAGATACAAGATTGAAGACTTCGTCTCGTGTCCGGATGGGACTCTACTTGGCGTGGAAGGCAAGCTAGGCAATACGGATATGGATATCTCCTCCTTTGTAACCGACCTTGTGTAACCCTAACCCTCTCCGGTGTCTATATAAACCGAGGTTTTAGTCCGTAGGACAACATACAATCATACCATAGGCTAGCTTCTAGGGTTTAGCCTCTCTGATCTCGTGGTAGATCTACTCTTGTACTACCCATATCATCAATATTAATCAAGCAGGACGTAGGGTTTTACCTCCATCAAGAGGGCCCGAACCTGGGTAAAACATTGTCCCCTGCCTCCTGTTACCATCCGGCCTAGACGCACAGTTCGGGACCCCCTACCCGAGATCCGCCGGTTTTGACACCGACAGCTCCCCTTCTGTCGAATCAATAAATTTGAGTTGAATACTCTACCCTTGAAAACGGTTGCGATCCCCTATACTTGTGGGTTATCAAGACTATTTTCTGCGCCGTTGCGGGGAGCATAGCTCTATTCTTTGAGTCACTTGGGATTTATATCTGCTGGTCACTATGAAGAACTTGAAAGACGCAAAAACAAAAATTTATCCCTCAACTACGAGGGGAGGTAAGGAACTGCCATCTAGCTCTGACTTGATTCACCTTCTGTTTTGAGTAAGCTTGCGACACCTAAACCTGCTTCTGCTATTCATTCTGATATGTCGCATGTTATTGATGATGCCACTTCTGCTATGCATGATACTTATGATGAAACTACTTCTATGCTTGATACTACTGTGCCACTTGGTGAATTTCTTGATGAACAACTTGCTAGGGCTAGAGAGAATGAAATTATTGAAACTGATAATAAATTGATAAGTGATGATGAAGGCTCTCCTAATAAATATGAATTACCTGTTGTGCCTGAGGGCTATGTTATGGATGAAGAAACTAAAAGAGACTTTCTTGCTTGCAATGATAGAAGTTCAAATTATTAGCTAAGCTTAAACAAAAACTCTGAATGCTAGAATGAAATATGATCCTGCTTATGCTACTTCACCTATCTTTGTTACTGATAAGGATTATGATTTCTCTGTTGATCCTGAGATAATTACTTTGGTTGAATCTGATCCTTTTTATGGCTATGAATCTGAAACTGTTGTGGCACATCTTACTAAATTAAATGATATAGCCACCCTGTTCACTAATGATGAGAGAACTCGCTACTTTTATATCCTTAAAATATTTCCGTTCTCATTAAAGGGTGATGCTAAGATATGGTTTAATTCTCTTGATCCTGGTTGCGTAGTCCCCAGGATATGATTTATTACTTCTCTGCTAAATATTTCCCTGCTCATAAGAAACAAGCTGCCTTAAGGGATATAATAATTTTGTGCAAATTGAAGAAGAGAGTCTCCCACAAGCTTGGGGGAGGCTTCTCCAATTACTTAATGCTTTGCCTGATCATCCTCTTAAGAAAAATGAAATACTTGATATCTTTTATAATGGACTAACTGATGCTTCCAGAGACCACCTGGATAGTTGTGCTGGTTCTCAGGGAAAGAACACCAGATGAAGCTGAAATTCTATTGAATAATATGTTGACAAATGAAAATAATTGGACACTTCCTGAGCCAACTCCTGAGCCTATTCCTAAACCAACTCCGAAGAAAAGGGGTGTTCTATTTCTCAGTCCTGAAGATATGCAAGAGGCAAAGAAATCCATGAAAGAAAAGGGTATTAAAGCTGAAGATGTTAAGAATTTACCTCCTATTGAAGAAATACATGGTCTTAATTTACCGCCTGTTGAAGAAATATATGGTTTTAATCCATCACCTATTGAAGAAACACATGGTCTTGATAACCCGACACAGGTAGTAAAGGTAAATTCTCTCTATAGATATGATAAAGCTGAAATCCCTCCTACTAAGTTTGCTAGCCAATGTTTGGATGAGTTTGATAACTTTATGGTTAAGCAAGAAGACTTCAATGCTTATTTTGGTAGACAATTGAAACAAAATGCTTATATGATTGAACACTTGGGTGATTATATGTCTAGAGTTAAAGGTGAACTTAAACTCATTAGTAAACATGCTTCTATGGTTACCACTCAAGTAGAACAAGTACTTAAAGCTCAGAATGATTTGCTCAATGAATTAAATAGTAAGAAAAATGATAATGTGTTAGAGTTATGACTAGAGGTAAAATGACTCAGGAACCTTTGTATCCTGAGGGCCATCCTAAGAGAATTGAGCAAGATTCTCAGAGAAATGATATTGATGCACCTAGTCCTTCTAAGAGGAAGAAAAAAAAATGATAGGACTTTGCATGCTGTATCTCTCTC
>NC_053025.1:512429813-512457940 GCF_003073215.2 Triticum urartu | reverse complement strand
TACGAAGATCTATCTGGGGAGAAAAGTCTCACCCTGGATCGCATCGCTGTTGATGATCGGACAAGCCATCGGGCCTAAAAGTGACGACACAGAGGAACTCTCAATGAAAGCACCAATGTCAGTGTCAAAACCGGCGGATCTCGGGTAGGGGGTCCCGAACTGTGCGTCTAGGCCGGATGGTAACAGGAGGCAGGGGACATGATGTTTTACCCAGGTTCGGGCCCTCTTGATGGAGGTAAAACCCTACGTCCTGCTTGATTAATATTGATGATATGGGTAGTACAAGAGTAGATCTACCACGAGATCAGAGAGGCTAAACCCTAGAAGCTAGCCTATGGTATGATTGTTGTTCGTCCTACGGACTAAAACTCTCCGGTTTATATAGACACCGGAGAGGGCTAGGGTTACACAGAGTCGGTTACAATGGTAGGAGATCTACATATCCGTATCGCCAAGCTTGCCTTCCACGCCAAGGAAAGTCCCTTCCGGACACGGGACGAAGTCTTCAATCTTGTATCTTCATAGTCCAGGAGTCCGACCGAAGATACAGTCCGGCCATCCGGACACCCCCTAATCTAGGACTCCCTCAGTGCACTAGTGTAGCTCTTGTGAATCTTGTTCAATTCTTTTTGGATGTCCCTCAGGATAAAGTGGTTCCTGAGTCATTTTACCTCCTCTAGTTGCAACTCTAATAGCAAAGTCATGCATATTATATTCATTTCATCAAGCAATTCTCTTTGAGATTTAGCAACTTGTTCTAATTGAGTTTGAACCATAGAAGCATGTTTCCAACACCTCTAACATCATTTGATATTCTAAATAACAAGTCACTCAAGCGAGCAATCATATCAGAATTATATTTCAATTGTTTCATAACATTTGCATTGAAGTGATCTTGTTTTCTAATGTAGTTTTCAAACTCATAAAGGCATTGACTAGGATGCATATTGTGAGGATTATCATTATCATTAAACTTCATAAGAGAATTTACCTCTACCACCTTAGGCATTGGTGGTGTATTAAGCCCATGTATTTCTTCAATAGGAGGTAAATTTTTAACATCCTCAGCTTTAATACCTTTTTCCTTCATAGATTTCTTTGCCTCTTGCATATCTTCAGGGACTGAGATATAATATACCCCTCTTCTTCGGAGTGGGTTTAGGCGTGGTTCAGGAATAGTCCAATCATCATAATTTTTCAATATGTTATTCAATAATTCTTCAGCTTGAGCAATAGTTCGTTCCCTGAAAACACAACCAACAAACTATCTAGGAAGTCCCTAGAAGCATCGGTTAGTCCATTATAGAAGATATCAAGTATTTCATTTTTCTTAAGAGGATGATCAGGCAAAGCATTAAGTAACTGGCAAAGCCTCCCCCAAGCTTGTGGGAGACTCTCTTCTTTAGTTTGCACAAAGTTAAATATTTCCTGTAAGGCAGCTTGTTTCTTATGAGCAGGAAAATATTTTTCAGAGAAGTAATAAATCATATCCTGGGGACTACGCACACAACCAGGAGCAAGAGTATTGTACCAAGCTTTAGCATCACCCTTTAATGAGAAAGGAAATAATTTGAGAATAAAGTAATAGCGAGTTTTCTCATCATGAGTAAAAAGGGTGGCTATGTCATTCAACTTAGTAAGATGTGCCACAACAGTTTCAGTTTCATAACCATGGAAAGGATCAGATTCAACCAAAGTAATTAACTCTGGGTCGACAGAGAATTCATAATCCTTATCATCAATAAAGATAGGTGAAGTAGCAAACTTAGGATCACATTCATTCTAGCATTCAGAGATTTTTCTTTATACTTGTGTAGTAATTTCTCTAGATCATCTCTATCATTGCAAGCAAGAATATCTCTAGTTGCTTCTTCACTCATAACATAACCTTCCGGTACCTTAGGCAATTCATATCTAGGAAGGCTAGTTCTAGCAGGTGTTTCAGGAGTTTCAGTTTCAAGCTCATCATCAGATTCAACAACATCATGTTGTATAACTCTAGCAATTTGTTTATCAAGAAATTCACCAAGTGGCACATCATCATTATCAAGCAAGGTACTAGCATCATCATAAGCATCATTCATAGTAGAAGTAGCATCATCAATAACTTGCGACATATCAGAATTAATAGCATGTGGTGGTGTTGCAAGTTTATCATAACAGAAGGTGAATCTAAAGCAGAACTGGATGGCAGTTCCTTACCTCCCCTCGTCCTTGAGGGAAATATCTTAGTCTTTGGATCCTTCAGATTCTTCATAGTGATAATATGATAATAATCCCAAGTGACTCAACAAATATAGCTATGCTCCCCGGCAACGGCGCCAGAAAAAGGTCTTGATAACCCACAAGTATAGGGGATCGCAACAGTTTTCGAGGGTAGAGTATTCAACCCAAATTTATAGATTCGACACAAGGGGAGCCAAAGAATATTTGAAGGTATTAGCAGCTGAGTTGTCAATTCAACCACACCTGGAGATTAATTATCTACAAAGTGATCAGTAGCAAAGTAGTTTGATAGTTTTGATAATAGTGACAAGCAACAACGGTAACAGTAACAGTGATAGCAGTAGTTTGTAGCAAGTGTAACAGTGATGATAGCAATAGTAACGCAGCAAGATCAATAAGGATAAATTCGTAGGCATTGGATCGGTGACTTGTTGGATGATATTCATCATGTGACAGTTATAACCTAGGGCGATACGACACTAGCTCCAGTTCATCGATATAATGTAGGCATGTATTCCGTAAATAGTCATACGTGCTTTATTAAAAGAACTTGCATGACATCTTTTGTCCTACCCTCCCGTGGCAGCGGGGTCCATATTGGAAACTAAGGGATATTAAGGCCTCCTTTTAATAGAGAACCGGAAACAAAGCATTAACACATAGTGAATACATGAACTCCTCAAACTACGGTCATCACCGGGAGTGGGCCCGGTTGTTGTCACTCCGGGGTGTGATCATAACCGTAGTAGGTGACTATAACTTGCAAGATCGGATCTAAAACATGGATATAATGATGAATTCATAAATGGTTCAGATCTGAAATCATGGCACCCGAGCCCAAAGTGACAAGCATTAAGCATGGCAAAGTCATAGCAACATCAATCTAAGAACATAGTGGATACTAGGGATCAAGCCCCCCCCTCCCCCCCCCCCCCCCCCCCCACCCCCCCCCCCCCCCCCCCCCCCCCCCCCCCCCCCCCCCCCCCCCCCCCCCCCCCCCCCTAAACAAAACTAACTCGATTACATGATGAATCTCATCCAACTCCTCACCGACCAGCGAGCCTACGAAGGAATTACTCACTCCCGGTGGGGAGCATCATGGAATTGGCGATGGAGAAGGGTTGGTGATGACGAAGAACGAAGATCCCCCTCTCCGGAGCCCCAAACGGACTCCAGATCTGCCCTCCCGAGGAAGAACAGTGGCGGCGGCTCCGTCTGGATCGTGATAATTCTTTCTCCCTGATTTTTTCTGGAAATATGTGATTTTATAGTATCAGGGGTCGTCAGCGGGGCCACCAGGTGGGTACAACCCACCTGGGCGCGCCAGGAGAGGGGCGCCCTGGTGGGTTGTGCCCACCCAGGGGCCCCTCTCTGGTCTTGGCTCCAGAAATTCTTATTATTGATATAAAAAATCCTCGCAAAGTTTCGTTCCATTCCGAGAACTTTTATTTCTGCACAAAAACAACACCATGGTAGTTCTGCTGAAAACAGCGTCAGTCCGGGGTTAGTTTCATTCAAATCATGCAAATTAGAGTCCAAAACAAGAGGAAAAGCATGAGAAAAAGTAGATGTTGGAGATGTATTCATCTCTTAAGATCGTTTGCTTGCAAGACTTCCAGGAAACAGCGCCACCTCCAAGAGTAAACATATACCCAGTTGTGGCCTTCATCTCATCAGCATCAGAGATCCAATTCGCATCACTATACCCTTCAAGTACCGACGGGTATCCGGTATAGTGAAGTCCATAGTTCATAGTACCTTTCAGATAGCGCATAACTCTCTCAACAGCATGCCAATGTACATCACCCGGTTTGGAAACAAACCGGCTCAGTTTGCTCACAGCAAACGCGATGTCAGGCCTCGTTGCGCTCGCTAGGTACATCAGTGAACCAATGATTTGAGAGTATCTCAATTGATCTTTAGCCATGCCTTTGGACTTTCGAATCAACACGCTAGGATCATATGGTGTTTGAGATGGCGTGCAGTCCGAATATCCAAAACGACTCAACACCTTCTCAACATAGTGGGATTGCAGAAGTGTAATTCCACCCTCATTATCTCTCAGTAGCTTGATGTTCAAGATAACATCAGCCACACCAAGGTCTTTCATCTCAAAGTTCTGAGATAGAAACGATTTGACCTCCACAATGACTTTGAGGTTTGTTCCGAATATCAGTATGTCATCAACATACAAGCACAATATAACTCCTTCGCCCCCACCATGGCAATAGTATACACATTTTCAGCCTCATTAACAACGAAACCAACAGATGTCAGAGTTGTATTAAACTTATCATGCCATTGCTTAGGTGCTTGTTTCAGGCCATATAAAGATTTTATCAACCTACACACCTTTCTTTCCTGACCATCTATCACAAAGCCATCAGGCTGTTGCATGTAGATTTCCTCCTTTAGCTCTCCATTTAGAAAAGCCGTCTTAACATCCATCTGATGGACGAGAAGACCATGTGAGGCCGCCAACGAGAGTAATACTCGAATGGTGGTCAGTCTAGCCACAGGTGAATAAGTATCAAAGAAATCTTCCTCTTCTTACTGGTCATAGCCCTTGGCCACAAGCCTAGCCTTGCACTTTTAAATCGTACCATCGGGCCTAAGCTTCTTTTTGAACACCCACTTACATCCCAGTGGTTTGCAACCATAGGGACGGTCAGTGATCTCCCATGTCCCGTTAGCCATGCTGGAATCCATCTCGCTACGGACCGCATCCTTCCAGTAGTCAGCTTCTGGAGAGGCATACGCTTCTGAAATAGAAGTGGGAGTATCATCCACGAGGTACACGAAGAAATCATCACCAAAGGTCTTTGCAGTCCTTTGTCCTCTTGCCCCTACCAAGGGTTTCATCTCCTCAGGATTTTCATAATGTGTTTGTTCATAATATTCCATAGGAATGCAGGTTCAGGAGTCTCCATCAGATTCCTGTCTAGAATGCTTTGCATATCTCTCATAGGAAAAATATCCTCGAAGAATGTAGCATCCTTAGACTCCATAATTGTACCAACCTTCTGGTCAGGTACCTCAGATTTCACTACTAGAAATCTATAGCCAACGCTGTTCTTAGCGTAACCCCAATTAACGCAGTCCATAGTCTTTGGTCCAAGCTTACGCTTTTTGGGGATCGGCACATTGACTTTCGCCAAACAGTCCCAAGTACGCAAGTACGAGAGTGTTGTCCTTATCTTTGCCCATTTCTCATAGGGAGTGATCTCATTATCCTTTGTTGGAACTTTATTCAGGACATGACATGCCGTCAATATAGCCTCCCCCCACCATGCCTTGGATAAACCCGATGTATCTAACATGGCGTTAACCAAATCAGTTAGAGTACGGTTTTTCCGCTCGGCAACCCCGTTTGACTGGGGTGAATAGGGAGGCGTCCTCTCATGAATAATGTCATGTTCCGCACAGAAAGAATCAAACTCACTCGAGAAAGTATTCTCCACCACGATCTGACTGGACTCGTTTAATTTTCTTTTCAAGTTGTTTCTCAACTTCTGCCTTATAGATTTTAAAGTAGTGTAGAGTCCCATCTTTAGTGTTTAACAGATACACATAGCAATATCTAGTGGAGTCATCTATCAATGTCATGAAGTATTTCTTTCCACCTTTAGTCAACACACCATTCATCTCACAAAGATCAGAATGTATGAGTTCTAATGGTGCCAAGTGTCTCTCCTCCGCGGCCTTGTGAGGCTTGCGAGGTTGCTTAGCTTGCACACATGAAAGGCACTTAGAACCTTTGGCTAAGGTGAAACTCGGGATTAAATCCAACTTGGCTAGCCGCGTCATAACACCGAAACTAATGTGACAAAGACGTGAATGCCAAACTTCAGATTCATTAACATTCGAATGAATATGGTTCACGACTTTATTACAAAAATCTGCGAGGGAAAGGCGGAACATCCCTCCGCTCTCATAACCTTTTCCAACAAAGAGTCCATATTTCGTAACAACTAATTTATTAGACTCGAAAACCAACTTAAACCCTTCTGCTGATAAAGATGCTCTACAGGTCTCCGATGGTGTTTGTTGATTGGCATAGATCGAGATTAGGATTTGTCACTCCGTGTATCGGAGAGGTATCTCTGGGCCCTCTCAGTAATGCACATCACTATAAGCCTTGCAAGCAATGTGACTAATGAGTTAGTTACGGGATGTTGCATTACGGAACGAGTAAAGAGACTTGCCGGTAACGAGATTGAACTAGGTATTGAGATACCGACGATCGAATCTCGGGCAAGTAACATACCGATGACAAAGGGAACAACGTATGTTGTTATGCGGTTTGACCGATAAAGATCTTCGTAGAATATGTAGGAACCAATATGAGCATCCAGGTTCCGCTATTGGTTATTGACCGGAGATGAGTCTCGGTCATGTCTACATAGTTCTCGAACCCGTAGGGTCCGCACGCTTAACGTTCGATGACGATATGTATTGTGAGTTATGTGATTTGATGTACCGAAGGTTTTTCGGAGTCCCGGATGTGATCATGGACATGATGAGGAGTCTCGAAATGGTCGAGACTGAAGATTGATATATTGGAAGGTTATGTTTGGACACCGGAAAGGTTTCGGATAGGTTCGGGCATTTTCCGGAGTACCGGGGGGTTACCGGAACCCCCGGGGTTAATGGGCCTTCATGGGCT
Organism: Triticum urartu; assembly: GCF_003073215.2. Lineage (NCBI taxonomy): Eukaryota > Viridiplantae > Streptophyta > Magnoliopsida > Poales > Poaceae > Triticum > Triticum urartu. The sequence goes on along the minus strand of NC_053025.1, from coordinate 512,451,048 downwards.
TTAGTGGAAGAGAGGAGGCGGCCAAGAGGAGGGGCGCCCCCCCAAGCCCAATCCGAATTGGGGAGGGGGCCGGCCCCCCTTTCCTTCTTCCCCTCTTCCCTTTCCTTCCCCTCCTAGTTGGACTAGGAAAGGGGGGAACCTACTCCTAGTAGGAGTAGGATTCCCCCCTTGGGGCGCGCCCTATGAGGTCGGCCGGCCCCTCCTCCACTCCTTTATATACGGGGAGGGGCACCCCATAGACACACAAGTTGATTTCTTAGCCGTGTGCGGTGCCCCCCTCCACAGATTTCCACCTCGGTCATATTGTCGTAGTGCTTAGGCGAAGCCCTGCGTCGGTAACTTCATCATCACCGTCACACGCCGTCGTGCTGACGAAACTCTCCCTCGGCCTCAGCTGGATCTAGAGTTCGAGGGACGTCACCGACCTCTTGAGCATGCGTTGGTTTTCCCTTGAAGAGGAAAGGGTGATGCAGCAAAGCAGCGTAAGTATTTCCCTCAGTTTTTTAGAACCAAGGTATCAATCTAGTAGGAGACCACGCGCGAGTCACCTCGTACCTACACAAACAAATAAGAACCTCGCAACCAACGCGATAAAGGGGTTGTCAATCCCTTCACGACCACTTGCAAGAGTGAGATCTGATAGACATAATGATAATAATATAAATATTTCTGGTATTTTTATGATATAGATTGAAAGTAAAGATTGCAAAATAAAATAGATTGGAAACTTATATGATGGAGAATAGACACTGGGGGCATAGGTTTCACTAGTGGCTTCTCTCAAGATAGCATAAGTATTACGGTGGGTGAACAAATTACTGTCGAGCAATTGATAGAAAAGCGAATAATTATGAGAATATCTAGGTATGATCATGTATATAGGCATCACGTCCGTGACAAGTAGACCGACTCCTGCCTGCATCTACTACTATTACTCCACACATCGACCGCTATCCAGCATGCATCTAGAGTATTAAGTTCATAAGAACAGAGTAACACTTTAAGCAAGATGACATGATGTAGAGGGATAAACTCATGCAATATGATATAAACCCCATCTTTTTATCCTCGATGTCAACAATACAATACGTGTCGTTTCCCTTTCTGTCACTAGGATCGAGCACCGCAAGATTGAACCCAAAGCTAAGCACTTCTCCCATTGCAAGAAAGATCAATCTAGTAGGCCGAACCAAACTGATAATTCGAAGAGACTTGCAAAGATAACCAATCATACATAAAAGAATTCAGAGAAGATTCAAATATTGTTCATAGATAGACTTGATCATAAACCCACAATTCATCGGATCTCGACAAACACACCGCAAAAAAGATTACATCGAATAGATCTCCAAGAGAATCGAGGAGAACTTTGTATTGAGATCCAAAGAGAGAGAAGAAGCCATCTAGCTACTAGCTATGGACCCGAAGGTCTGAGGTAAACTACTCACACATCATCGGAGGGGCCATGGAGTTGATGTAGAGGCCCTCCGTGATCAATGCCCCCTCCGGCGGAGCTCCGAAAAAGGCCCCAAGATGGGATCTCTTGGGTACAGAAGGTTGCGGCAGTGGAAATAGGGTTTCGTGGTGCTCCTGGATGTTTTCGGGGTATGTGAACATATATAGGAGGAAGAAGTAGGTCGGTTGAGCCATGAGGGGGGAGGTGCGCCCCCTGCCTCGTGGCCACCTCGTTGATTGCTTGACGTCCACTCCAAGTCCTCTGGATCACGTTTGTTCCAAAAATCACGTTCCCGAAGGTTTCATTCCGTTTGGACTCCGTTTGATATTCCTTTTCTACGAAACACTGAAATAGGCAAAAAAAAAACAATTTGGGCTGGGCCTCCGGTTAATAGGTTAGTCCCAAAAATAATATAAAAGTGTAAAATAAAGCCCATTAACATCCAAAACAGATAATATAATAGCATGGAACAATCAAAAATTATAGATACGTTGGAGACGTATCAGCATCCCCAAGCTTAATTCCTGCTCGTCCTCGAGTAGGTAAATGATAAAAACAAATTTTTGATGTGGAATGCTTTCTAGAATATTCTTCAATGTATTTTTCTCTATTGTGGCATGAATGTTCAGATCCGAAAGATTCAAGATAAAAGTTTATTGTTGACATAAAAATAGTAATACTCCAAGTATGCTAATCAAGCAATTATGTCTTATCAAAATACCATAGCCAAAGAAAACTTATCCCTACAAAGTCATATAGTTTGGCCATGCTTCATTTTCGTCACACAAAATGCTCTCATCATGCACAACCCCGATGACAAGCCAAGCAATTGTTTCATACTTAGCCTTTTCAAACTCTTTCAACTTTTACGCAATATATGAGCGAGCCATGGACATAGCACTATGGGTGGAATAGAATATGATGATTGAGGTTGTGTGAGAAGACAAAAAGGGAGAAAGTCTCACATTGACGCGGCTAATCAATGGGCTATGGAGATGCCCACCGATTGATGTCAATGCAAGGAGTAGGATGTAACATCCCAAATTTTCAATTTGGAATATTATACACTAGATCATCATTGCATATCATATTTATTGCATTTTGGTTGATCCTAGAAATTTCACGCAACTCAAGGACCCTCGGAGAGAGTTGGGGATTTCGTTATTTTCATATTTGAGTTTTCTCAAATTTTGAAAATAGGATCATTTGATTTTATTTATTTTATCTTCAATTATTTCTATTACAAAATATGAGAGAGGGAATAAAATGACTTTCCCAAAATAAAGAAATATTGAGGATTTAATAAAAAAATCAAATAAGATTTTATTTTTTTATTTGCTATTTTATTTGAATTTAGGAAAAATGCGCGTTTTTCAAAATTGCATTTAGGCCCCAAATAAATGTTCATCCTGTGCGGCTTGATTTTAGAAGCCGGGGAAAATTTATTTCGGGATTTTTGGAGTCCGTTTAGTATTCCTTTTTTTTTTCTGAGCGTAACTATTTAAAAAACGCAACCGACCTAACGGGTCGTGTCCACCCGGACACTAGGCCCGGCCGGCTTTATAAGCCGGGGAGGCCCAGTCGACCCCCCAAACCCTAGCCGCCCTAGCCCGCGCCGCCGCCGCCCCTCGCCGCCGCACTGCGCCGCCGCCGCCCCGCCGCGCGCCCCGCCACCGCCGCGCCGCCTCCGCCACCTCGCCGCCGCCCGCCGCCGCCGCCGGTTTTTCTCGAAAAACCGTTCGGTTTTCCGACGGTTTTGTTCGTTTTTTTAGTTTTGTTTTTTTAAATAGATCGGTTTTCCGGTTTATTTAATTAGCGAGCTCGTCCGTTCGTTCGTTTTAACGAACGTTCGTCGTTTTTCTTTTTCTCGGATTAAATCGCGATTTTTCTGATCGCGATTTCTGATCCGATTTTCGTTTTAGTCTAACTTTTCGCTCGTTTATCGGAATCAGGCGATTCAAGCGCCTGGAGTTTCGTCTCGAAACCCTCTTTCCGTTTACCAACTCAAACAAGTTTTTGCCACTGTAAAAATTCCTAGATCCAGAATAGTAAACGAAGCCTTTTTTGTCGTTTGTCTTTCGTTGCTTCGTTCGATTTGATTCTTTTTGCCAACCGGAGTTCTTAAGTTGAACTTTCTGGTTAGATCTCTTATTTGAGTTTTACCTGTGCATTAGTTGAGTACTTATTGTATGCTTGTTTGTTTGCGATAGAGTACCCGGAGTGCGCCGCTTGCTACTTCAAATCGCTAGGTTTCCCGGATCATCAGCAAGGCAAGTAACACTTTGATCATGTTTTCCCTTTACCCAGTTTTATTGCATTAGATCAATCCTCACACATTGCATGATTAGGATCTAATTAAATTGTGGGTTTGGAAGTAGTTGAGGTAGTACCTATTACCTGTTATTATCAAACCTTTGGGAGTTACTTCTACGTTGCTTATTATGCCATGCTATGCTAGTAGACGTGGATTGGGTGAGTGTATCCATGACAGATGTGAGATTTTAATTAATGGTTTATTTAAGGTGGCAACTTAAACACACATCTGGGTGGATTGAGGCACCTGGGTATTCCAGCGATTGCCTGTTTTTCTTTTGGACCGCCACCCAGGCTCAAAGGGATCATGAGATTATTCATGCTAGAAACTTTCGTGTGCAGCCACAAGCTATTATGGGCTCTAGCATAGTTGATTAAGTTGTGTGAACTCTTACAGTGGTAGACTAGCAGATGTAGGGGAAAGTAGGTGTAACGGTCTACCCGATCGTAAGGTGCTAGCGCTTCTGAAAGACTATGTCTCGGTCATCCGTCTTCTCAAACACCATGTAGTGCGAGAAACCAAACGGAGGCGATCGAGTCTTGTGGGGAAAAGTGCGCAAACCTCTGCAGAGTGTATAAACTAATCATGATTAGCCGTGTCCCCGGTTATGGACATCTTGAGTATCTAGTACCTGGATTATCATGTGAATCTCAACATGTTACTCTAAATTAATTTTGTTGGGTTTTGTTTAATGATGATGCTTAATTGGGATTGAGAATGCTGTCAACCATTCTCAATGTTTAACAACTACCTGATAGTTAAATAAAATTTATTCCTTTGCAGTAGGGAAAAATTGGCTTTACGCAAAACTGTAACCATAGAGCTTTCCACCAGCCAAATATGCATATAGAATAGCCTGTTTCATTCCATTACTCTCTATGTGTTACTTTGCCAGCATATTCCATGTGCTGACCCGTTTCGGGCTGCAACGTTAATGTTGCAGACTTTTCAGACGACGATTAAGGAGTTTTTAGGTCGTGGTTCTATACTCAGTGATGCCATTGGAGTTGATGGACTCACTTATCTTCCAAGCCTTCCGCTGTTATCGTTATTAGATGGCCTTAAGCCATATTTATTGTAATAAGTTCTCTTTTGAGACACTCGATGTAATAAGTGTGTGATTGCTACTCTGTTATAAATCCTTCAAGTACTGTGTGGTGTCAGCATTACTGATCCAGGGATGACACCTGAGCACAGAGATTGGACAGTTTGAGGTTTGGTCGCTACATGAAGATACCCCGAACAAACCCCTCAAAGGATTATTTTCCATAGTAACAAGTGATAGTAAATTGTAGCACATGATATAAATGTTTCCTTACCAAATTCCACTTACCAAAGGCGCTTCACTCCCCATCAATGGCGCCAGAAAAGAGTCTTGATGACCCACAAGTATAGGGGATCTATCATAGTCTTTCCGATAAGTAGGAGTGTCAAACCCAACGAGGAGCAGAAGGTAATGACAAGTGGTTTTCAGCAAGGTATTCTCTGCAAGCACTGAAATTATAGCTAACAGATAGTTTTGTGATAAGACAAATCGTAATGGGTAACAAGTAATAAAAGTAAACAAGGTGCAGCAAGGTGGCCCAATCCTTTTTGTAGCAAAGTACAAGCCTGGACAAACTCTTATATAAAGGAAAGCACTCCCGAGGACACATGAGAATTGTTGTCAAGTTAGTTTTCATCATGCTCGTATGATTCATGTTTGTTACTTTGATAATTTGATATGTGGGTGGACCGGTGCTTGGGTGCTACCGTGATAAATCTCCAACGTATCTACTTTTCCTAACACTTTTCCTCTTGTTTTGGACTCTAATTTGCATGATTTGAATGAAACTAACCCCAGACTGATGATGTTTTCTGCAGAACTACCATGGTGTTGTTCTTGTGTAGAAATAAAAGTTCTCGGAATGGAACAAAACTTTGTGAGGAATTTTTATATAATATATAAGAATTTCTGGAGCCAAGACCTACCGAAGAGGGGCACCTAGGTGGGCACGACCCACCAGGGCGTGCCCCCCTCACCGGGCGCGCCCAGGTGGGTTGTCCCCACCTGGTGGCCCGCAGACCCTGAAACCGACGCTATAAAATCCTATTTTCCAGAAAAAATCAGGGAGAAAGAATTATCGTGATCCACGAGACGGAGCCGCCGTCACCTCCTGTTCTTCATTGGGAGGCCGGATCTGGAGTCCGTTTGGGGCTCCGGAGAGGGGGATCTTCGTTCTTCGTCATCACTAACCCTTGTCCATCGCCAATTCCATGATGCTCCCCACTGGCAGTGAGTAATTCCTTCGTTGGCTCACTGGTCGGCGAGGATTTGGATGAGATTCATCATGTAATCGAGTTAGTTTTGTTAGGGCTTGATCCCTGGTATCCACTGTGTTCTAAGATTGATGTTGCTATGACTTTGACATGCTTAAAGCTGGTCACTTTGGGACGGGGTGCCATGATTTCAGATCTGAACCGTTTATGTTATCACCATTATATCCATGTTCTAGATCCGATCTTGCAAGTTATAGTCACCTACTACGTGTTATGATCCAGCAACCCCGGAGTGACAATAACCGGGACTTCTCCCGGTGATGACCATAGTTTGAGGAGTTCATGTATTCACTATGTGTTAATGCTTTGTTCCAGTTCTCTATTAAAAGGATGCCTTAATATCCCTTAGTTTCCAATATGGACCCTGTTGCCACGGGAGGGTAGGACAAAATATGTCATGCAAGTTCTTTCCATAAGCACGTATGACTATTTACGGAATACATGCCTACATTATATTGACGAACTGGAGCTAGTGTTGTATCGCCCGAGGTTATAACTACCTCATGATGAATATCATCCAACAAGTCACTGATCCAATGCCTACGAATTTGTCCTATATTGTTCTTGCTAAGTTACTATAGCTATTGTTACTGTTACACTTGCTACAAAATTATTGCTATCACTGTTACCGTTACCGTTACTGCTGCTACTACCATCAAAACTATCATACTACTTTGCTACTGATCACTTTGCTACAGATAATTAATCTCCGGGTGTGGTTGAATTGACAACTCAACTGCTAATACCTTCAAATATTCTTTGGCTCCCCTTGTGTCGAATCTATAAATTTGGGTTGAATACTCTACCCTCGAAAACTGTTGTGATCCCCTATACTTGTGGGTTATCAAGACCTTTTTCTAGCACCGCTGCCGGGGAGCATAGCTATATTTGTTGAGTCACTTGGGATAATTATCATATTATCGCTATGAAGAATGAAGGATGCTAAGACTAAGAGATTTCCCTCAAAGACGAGAGGAGGTAAGGAACTGCCATCCAGTTCTGCTTTAGATTCTCCTTCTGTTATAAGTCAACTTGCAACACCACCACATGCAATTAATTCTGATGTTGCAATTTATTGATGATGCTAATTCTGCTATGGATAATACTTATAATGATGCTAGTACCTTGCTTGATAATGATGATGTGCCACTTGGTGAATTTCTTTATAAACAAATTTCTAGAGTAATACAACATGATGTCGTTGAATCTGATGATGAGCTTGAAACTGAAACTCCTGAAACACCTGCTAGAACTAGCCCTCCTAGATATGAATTTCCTAAGGTACCAAAAGGTTATGTTATGAGTGAGGAGACAACTAGAGATATTCTTGCTTGTAGGGATAGAGATGATCTAGAGAAATTATTATGCAAGTATAAAGAAAAATCTCTGAATGCCAGAATGAAATGTGATCCTAAGTTTGCTAGTTAACCTATCTTTATTGATGATAAGGATTATGAATTCTCTGTCAACCCAGAGTTAATTACTTTGGTTGAATCTGATCCTTTCCATGGTTATGAAACTGAAACTGTTGTGGCACATCTTACTAAGTTGAATGACATAGCCACCCTTTTTACTCATGATGAGAAAACTCGCTTTTACTATATTCTCAAATTATTTATGTTATCATTAAATGGTGATGCTAAAGCTTGGTACAATACTCTTGCTCCTGGTTGTGTGCGTAGTCACCGGGATATAATTTATTACTTCTCTGAAAAATATTTTCCAGCTCATAAGAAACAAACTGCCTTGTAGGAAATATTTAACTTTGTGCAAATTAAAGAAGAGAGTCTCCCACAAGCTTGGGGGAGGCTTTGCCAGTTACTTAATGCTTTGGCTGATCATCCTCTTAAGAAAAATGAAATACATGATATCTTCTATAATGACTAACCGATGCTTCTAGGGACTTCCTAGATAGTTGTATTGGTTGTGTTTTCAGGGAATGAACTGTTAGACAAGCTGAAGAATTACTGAATAACATATTGAAAAATTATGACGATTGGACTTCTTCCTGAACCACCGCCTAACCCCACTCCGAAGAAGAGGGGTATATTATATCTTAGTCCCGAAGATATGCAAGAGGCAAAGAAATCTATGAAGGAAAAGGTATTAAAGTTGAGGAAGTTAAACATTTACCTCCTATTGAAGAAATACATGGGCTTAATACACCACCACATCCTAAGGTGGTAGAGATGAAGTTCAATGATAATGACAATCCTCAATATATGCACCCTAGTCAATGCCTTTATGAGTTTGAGAACTACATTAGAAAACAAGATCACTTCAATGCAAATGTTATGACACAATTGAAATACAATTCTGATATGATTGCTCACTTGAGTGACTTGTTATTTAGAATATAAAATGATGTTAGAGGTGTTAGAAAGCATGCTTCTATGGTTCAAACTCAGTTAGAACAAGTTGCTAAATCTCAAAGATAATTGCTTGATGAAATGAATAATAATATGCATGACTTTGCTGTTAGAGTTGCAACTATAGGAGGTAAAATGACTCAGGAACCACTTTATCCCGAGGGACACTCAAAAAGAATTGAACAAGATTCACAAAGATCTAAAACTAGTGAACCTAGTCCTTCTAGAAAGAAAAATAAAAAGGAAAATGTTAGGACTTTGCATGCCTCTAGTCAACCTGAAATAGAGAAACCTCCTGACAATGATAATGAAACTTCTATCTCTGATGCTGAAACCCAGTCTGGTAATGAACACTCACCTAGTGATAATGAAAAAGATAATGCTAATGTTCATGAAGATACCCAACCAAATAATAAAGAACCAGACAATGATGTTGAGATAGAACCACCTATTGATCTTGATAACCCACAACCTAAGAATAAAAGGTATGACAAAAGAGACTTCATTGCTAGAAAACACGGTAAAGAAAGAGAACCGTGGGTTCAAAAACCTATGCCTTTTCCACCTAAATCAACTAAAAAGAATGACGATGAAGAATTTGAACGCTTTGCTGAAATGCTGAGGCTAGTCTTTTTGCGTACTCGCTTGACTGATATCTTGAAAATGCCTCCTTATGCAAAGTATATGAAAGACATCATCACTAATAAGAGAAAAATATTGGAAGCTGAAATCTCCACTATGCTTGCTAATTATACTTTCAAAGATGGAGTACCTAAAAAACTTGGAGATCCGGGAATACCAACTATACCTTGCTCCATCAAAAAGAATTATGTGAAAACTGCTTTGTGTGATTTAGGAGTTGGTGTTAGTTTTATGCATTTCTCTTTATATAAAAGACATGATTTGAATAAACTCACACCTACTGAAATATCTTTGCAAATGTCTGATAAATCAACTGCCATACCTATCGGTATCTGTGAGGATGTGCCCGTTGTTGTTGCTAATGTTACTATTTTGACTGACTTTGTTATACTTGAGATGCCTGAGGACGACAACATGTCGATTATCCTTGGTAGACCATTCTTAAATACTGCAGGGGCTGTTATCGATTGCAATAAAAGAAAGGTCACTTTTCATATCAATGGTAATGAGCATATGGTGCACTTTTCGAAGAAACAATTCCAAGTGAATGGTATTAATGTTATTGAAAAATCTACGACAATCACTATTGGAAGTTTTCAAATACCTCTACCTACTGTCAAAAAGAAATATGAAATGCTTATTGTTGGGGACATTCATATCCCCATTGAGGTAACTTAGTGATTTACAGAAGTTCTTCGGTTTCATGCTAATGGAAAGTGGTTGTTAATAAAACTTGATCAACCTTATTAATGGATCATTTTTGAGCGGTATGAAGTTGACGAATTTAGTAAGCACTACCTTCTGTCCCTACTTTTTGTTTTCTATTTTTATTAGTTAAATGAAATAAAATGCCCTGTTTTGTCTGTTTTCTGAATTTCCCGTGAAATAAAAAAGACCCAAAAATAAAAGTTCTCAGGATGCCCTGAAAATTTAATACGATTTTTTCTGAATTTTTGGTGCAAATAACATCAGAGGGAGGTGCACCAGGTGGGCACAACCCACCTGGGCGAGCCAGGACCCCCAGGCCCGCCCGGGTGGGTTGAGCCAGGACCCCCAGGCGCGCCCTGGTAGGTTGTTGTCCCCACGTGGGCCCCCTCACTTATTTCTTCATACCACATCATCACTTACCTCCATAAAAAATTTCCATTGCTCTCTCTCCCATGTTCTTGCTCTCAAACCCGCGGATTTCGATCTCTTTGCTCGAAGCTCCGTTTCCAAAACTGTTTCGGGGGATTGTTGCTTGGTATGTAACTCCACCGTTTGTCCAATTAGTTTTTCTTTTATTGGTTTATATTTTGAATAATTAGCTACTCTTGGTGCTGCTGTAGATGTGCTTGCATGTTGAATTCTTAGAGTCCTAAGTAGTTTGACTGCTTGCTATGGCCTCTATGTATCTCTATGAGTAGTTGGTATCATTTTTGTGAAGTTTTGTTGAAATTTTTTTGTGGGCTAATAAATTTCAGAATTTTGTTCATAGGAAACCCATGAATATCTTTAAGAAGTTTGGCTCTAAGAAGAACTCCAAGGCTGTTATTGGGGAGTCATCTGATAGTGATCTCCACCCTCAGAGGTTGGCGGAGGTACGGCCGTGTGAATGGCCGCACACCCCATTCCTGGAAGAGGCTGGAATCCTTCAGGAGTTCACACAATATGCTGCCAATGGCCTCACCGACTTCATCGCAGATGAGTGTGAACAACACCAAATCCTCACAAACATCTTTGTTTAAAGATTTACTTTCTTTCCTAGGAATAATCCTCCTGAAGTGAGCTTTGATTTATATGTTGAAAACCATCAGATACCACTTACTGAATTTTGTGATATATGCATGATCCCTTCTGATGGGAGCTTAGCCGAGCCTAGGCCGGCTGAGTTTGAGGCCTTTTATCATACTTTGACAGTGGGAGATGAGAGAGGGGTGTCAGCTATCACTGCCGCTGGCTTGCACTTTCCTGCTATTCATTACTTTGCCCTTTTTATTGCAAAATGCTTGCTTGCTAGGTAGAAGGTGGGTGCGCTCAGCTCACTAGACCTTGCTGTTTTGCGTCGTGCATTAGAGGGCGACAACACTTATAGCTTGGGAGCTATTGTGGCTCGTCGCCTCCACCTTAATAAATCCAAGGGTAAAATTCATGGTGGGATTTATGCTACTCGTTTGGCGGCTCACTTCGAGGTTGAGATATGCCCTCATGATTATCCTCTGACCAAGGTTTACCTAGACCGTGCTACCATGGATCACCACCATTTTACTAATGATAAATTTCCTGACATTCCTATTCCATATAACCTGGTTTTTAGCATTGAAACTCATGATATTATTCCACTGCCTGCTCCTGCTTTGTTTGATCCTGTTGCCAGAGGCGGATATAGGATTATGCCTGCGGACATCATCGCCTACCGGAACGCTCAGGCTACTGCAGAGGCAGTGGATGAGCCTCCGCAGTGGGATCAATGGATGCCCGCTCCTCAGTACCCCAACTACTATCCAGGCTATTGATCGATTACCAAGTTAGGCCAAAAGCCTAAGCTTGGGGGAGTACATGTTTCTCACCGACATTACATTCATGTTCACTTATTCATCTTGTCGGTGTTCACACTTTTTCATTGTATCATCCATGCTTAGATTTTTTTTCTTGCTTTCTTCTCTTGTGTTTGAAAGACTTTATAAAACCCAAAAAAATTAGTTGTAGCTAGTTTACTTTCCATGCATGCTTATTAGTAATATTAAAAATAAAAACCAAAAAGATTTCCTTGTTCTTCTTTTGCTTGTTGGGAGCTTTCCTGTGTAAATAGTTTTTTCCTTGTTTTTTCTTTTTCCTTTTATTTGCTTGTTCAAGAAAACCAAAAAATCCAAAAATATTTTAGTGTGTTTCTCTGAATTTCTTTCCATTTTATCCGAGTTGTACCAAGGAGAAGACCACGATGAAAATTTTGAGTGGCTCTCATATGAATAATTGTTGAACTAATAAAGAGCACATTTTACCTTGTCTTCTCCTGTTGAATAAAACGTTTGCAGATTCCAGCTTAGTCCATGGCACTCTTGCACTATTATTATTTTCATATCGTTTGGTCACGCAAGTGAAAGGCAATAATGATGACATTCGATGAATTGGCCGTGGCAGAGAGAAACTGGTATGAACTCGACTTGTTATGTTTGTGTAAATATGTTTAACCTAGTATCCATGATTCAGCCCATTATGATTAAACATGTTTGCAATGACAATTAGAGATTATAGTTTCTCATGCCATGCATAAGTAGTTGGGAGTGGATAATGATTTATCTTGGATATCAACATTGCGTTAAAATGGTTGTGATGTAGTATGATGATATGGTATCCTCCTCTGAATGTTCGAGTGGCTTGACATGGCACATGTTCATGCATGTAGTTGAATCAAAACCAACATAGCCTCTATGATATTTATTTTCATGGTGTTCATATCCTACTCATGCTAGTGTCCAATGTTACTTACGCATAATGCATGATCATGATCGTTGTTGCTCTCTAGCTGACCGCTTCTCAATCTAATTGCAAGCCTTTGCCTATGCTAAGTGGGGATTCTGCTTGTACATCAAAAACCTTGAACCCAAAGTTATTACAGATGAGTCCACCATACCTACCTATATGCGGTATTACCCTGCCGTCCTAAGTAAATTTGCATGTGCCACCTCTAAAAACTTCTAAAAATATATATATCGGTTTTGTGTGTCTGGATCATTCATGGAACGACAGGAGGTAGTCGGTATCTTCCATGCTAAGCGGGTTATTCTCAGGTTGAGTGTTTATTCACTCGCCATCGCACGAGAAAAGGGCGGTAATAGGGATTCCCAGTCCCGAACTAAAAATGCAAATAATTAAACAAAACTCCCCCGGGACTGTTGTTGGTTTGGACGGCACCCGTTTTCAGACAAGCCGTGGAGTATGATTGTTGGTGGAGGGGGAGTAAACCTTTACTTTTATCGCTTGGGAACCGCCACTAGCGTGCTTATCATGGAAGATATTAATAACTGATGGTCGTGAAGTAAATGAGAAGGGTGCATATCTCAAAATATCATTTATCTCTGTTTTAAAACTTGAGCTCTGGCGCCTCTGCAAATCACTGCTTCCCTCTGCGAAGGGACTATCTATTTACTTTTATGTTGTGTCATCACCTTCTAAAACAAGCGCTAGAACCTGAGAGCACAGCTATCATGATTTATGCATTGTGTGTAGCTAATGTTGGATGCCTCATGACTGGATCTTTTCTACCATGAATTACAATGTTTAGTCGCTGCTTGGACTTTGGAGGTGCTCTGCATTTATGCTTTGCGGTCTCAGAAAGGGCTAGCGAGATACCACTATTGTCATATTATATCATGCTTGTAACGTGTTTCCATTTGAGATGTCTTATTATTGCTCGCTAGCTGATTGTGTCATTGATATGAGTTAATATAATATTTAAGAGTTATTGTCAGCATGGTTAGTTATAATGTTGGCTGAAAACCTGGGTGCTGTTTAAGCTTATTTATGCAAACAAGAGTAAAAGAGTTCGTAAAAGTTTTTCTTTTTCACTTTCAGTTTTTCAACTAAATTGCTTGAGGACAAGCAAAGGTTTAAGTTTGGGGGAGTTGATACGTCTCCAACGTATCTACTTTTCCTAACACTTTTCCTCTTATTTTGGACTCTAATTTGCATGATTTGAATGAAACTAACCCCAGACTAACGTTGTTTTCGGCACAACTACCAGGGTGTTGTTTTTGTGCAGAAATAAAAGTTCTCAGAATGGAATGAAACTTTGCAAGGAATTTTGATATAATATATAAGAATTTCTGGAGCCAAGACCTACCGAAGGGGGGCACCAGGGTGGGCACAACCCACCAGGGCGCGCCCACTCACCAGGCGCGCCCAGGTGGGTTGTCCCCACCTGATGGCCCCGCAGACCCTGAAATCGACGCTATAAAAATCCTATTTTTCCAGAAAAAAATCAGGGAGAAAGAATTATCACGATCCACCAGACGGAGCCGCCGTCACCTCCTGTTCTTCATCGGGATGCCAGATCTGGAGTCTGTTTGGGGCTCTAGAGAGGGGGGTCTTCATTGTTCATCATCACCAACCCTTCTCCATCGCCAATTCCATGATGCTCCCCACCAGGAGTGAGTAATTCCTTCGTAGGCTCGCTGGTCGGTGAGGAGTTGGATGAGATTCATCATCTAATCGAGTTAGTTTTGTTAGGGCTTGATCCCTAGTATCCACTATTGTGACGCCCGGATAATTAAGCTACAGTGAACCATCGCTAATGATTCCACATCACCTCGGTTACTGTTGATAAACTCGCGTTGATTTGAAGCCGGTTCAAATTCAAATCAATAATCAATTCAAATGATTAAAGTTTCCAAATGTCAAAACTAAATTGTTCGAAATGTGGCAAATAAATAATAAGTAATATTGGTGGAGAAAACATCTATTTATAAAATATTCCAATGCACTAAATTAATTATAACAGCGATAAAACAATTATTTAAAATGCATTTAAAATAATAATAAATAAAATATACCTTATTTAAGGTGCCAAAATATTTGGGGTCGTGGCATATTTATTAACACTAGTTTAGGGGCTACTTTTATAATTTGTAAAACTAAAGTAAAAGAGAAACTAAAATAAAACAATAAAAGAAAAAACAAAGAGAAAATAAATAATAAAATAATAAAATAAAAGAGACAAAGGCCCCCGGCCCAACTGGGCCTTGGCAGGCCCAACTGGCCTGCCCAACTGGCCCAGCCGGCCGACCCTTACACCCCACTCCCTCTCCATAATCCCCCCACTCCCCTGGCCAACCCCACCGACACCCCCGCACTCCCTCGAAAATATCTCCCCCGATTGGATCGGGATCGAGAGGAGGAGGCCGCCGCTCGCCGCTCGAACCCCGATGTTGCCCCGCCCTCACCGCACGACGACGTCGTCGGAGCCACCTCGCCCCTGCCTCCTCTCCGTCCACGTTGTCCTTGTCCTCCTCCCCAAGCCGCTCCCCGCGCCCCATTGCCCCGTTCCCTACGGCACCCCGTGAGGCACCCCTCCTCTCTATCCCTCGCATGTACTCGTCCCCTCC
Source organism: Triticum urartu (assembly GCF_003073215.2). Taxonomy (NCBI): domain Eukaryota; kingdom Viridiplantae; phylum Streptophyta; class Magnoliopsida; order Poales; family Poaceae; genus Triticum; species Triticum urartu. The sequence continues at coordinate 512,435,865 of NC_053025.1, read as the reverse complement.
CCTGCTCGCCGTTCGGGGCCGTGCCCCGTCTTGTCCCTGCATAGCCGCGCCCCGCCCCGCCCGGCGTGCCCCCGCGCGCGCGCCCGAGCCTCGCCTCACTCTGCCGCTCCACTCGTCGCGGCCTCGACCCGCGCCAGCGCCCGCCGCGGCCACCACACTCGCCGCCCGCCACCGCTGCCTTCTGCCGCACCGCGCCGAACCCTGTCGCATGACGTGTGTCTGCGCGCGCCCCCACTGCCCCGTGGCCGCGCTCCCACCTGCAGCCGCCCGCTGGCGTCGCTCCCCGCCACGGTGCGCGTCTGCCGCCCTTGCGCACGCACGCGCCCCGCCTCGTTCCTGGCCGCTGCCATGGTTCCCCTTCCCGCACGCCCACATGCCCGCCCGCGTCGCGGCCGACCCCCGCTCGCCCCCAGCTGCTGCGGCCCTGCTCCGCCTGCGCCGCCGCTCCGCCCCTGGCCTCGCTGCCGAGCGCCTCCGCCTCCTCGTCGCGGTCGGCGCCCTCCCCTGGACGCGCCGTGGGCACGACACCGCTGGCGCCCTCCGTCACCTCCGTGCGGGTGCGCGGCGCCCGCACCCAATAACGCACGTCGCCCGGACCCGATACGCCCTCTGGGCCTTTGACATGTGGGGCCGCCCCAAAACGTTTTTACAAAAAAAGGAATTAAAATATAATAATAAAAATAAAGGATTAATTAACTTAATTAATTTTGATTAATTAAACTAAAAGTACTAATTAAACTAATTAATCATGTTTAGTTAGACTAGTCAATGACGAACGGGTCCCACATGTCAGGTTGACCAGGTCAACTACTGACGTCATGCTGACATCAGCATGCACTGTTCTGGATAATGATAAATTAAATTAATTAAATAAATGATAAAATTGTTTTAAATCTTTTAAAATCAATATAAAATAAACCGTAGCTCGGATGGAAAAACTTTGTATATGAAAGTTGCTCAGAACGAAGAGACGAATCCGGATACGCAGCCCGTTCGTCCGCCACGCATCCCTAGCATAGCGAACACGCAACTTTTCCCCTCCGGTTCATCTGTCTGAAAACGCGAAACACCAAGGATATTTTCCTAGATGTTTCCCCCCTTTCACCGGTACCACCTCATACCGCGTTAGGGCACACCTAGCATCACGCTTTGTCATGTCATGCATCGTCATGCATCTGTTTGCTTAATATTTATTGTTTCTTCCCCCCTCTTCTCTCGCTAGACACCGAGACCGACGCCGCTACAACCCAGTACGACTACGGTGTTGACAACCCCTCTCTCTTGCCAGAGCAACCAGGCAAGCCCCCCCTCCCCTTGATCACCAGATATCGCCTACTCTCCTCTATACTGCTTGCATTAGAGTAGTGTAGCATGTTAATGCTTTCCGTTAATCCTATTCTGTTGCATAGCCTGTCATTGTTTCTACAACTGTTGATACCTTATCTGCAATCCTAAATGCTTAGTATAGGATGCTAGTTTACCATCAGTGGCCCTACATTCTTGTCCGTCTGCCATGCTATACTACTGGGCCGTGATCACTTCGGGAGGTGATCACGGGCATTTGATATATACTTATACTGTTACATTACTTATGATACTGTTCGGAGATGGGGGCTGAAGGGGCAGGTGGCTCCATCCAGGTAGTGGTGGGCCTAGGTTCCCGACGGCCCCCGACTGTTACTTTGTGGTGGAGCGACAGGGCAGGTTGAGACCACCTAGGAGAGAGGTGGGCCTGGCCTGGTCTACATTCGTGGATATTTAACACGCTTAATGAGATCTTGGTATTTGATCTAAGTCGGGCCACTGGCCTATACGCACTAATAATCTACGCGGGGACAGTTATGGGCACTCGACGTCGTGGTATCATCCAAAGCCTTCATGACGTCAGCGACTGCGCGGTGTGCGCCGGATTGGACTCGAATGCCTGCTAGGCTAGGTCTGCCTCTCCGGCCGCCCTCGCAACGTGCAGGTGTGCAATGGGCGATGGGCCCAGACCCCTGCACCATAGGATTTAGACCGGCGTGCTGACCTCTCTGTTGTGCCTAGATAGGGCTGCGACGTGTTGATCTTCCGAGGCCGAGCATGACCCAGGAAAGTGTGTCCGACCAAATGGGATCGAGTGTGTTGGGTTATGTGGTCCACCCCTGCAGGGAAGTTAATTTATTCGAATAGCCATGATCTTCGGTAACAAGACGACTTGGAGTTGTACCTTGACCTTATGACAACTAGAACCGGATACTTAATAAAACACACCCTTCCAAGTGCCAGATACAACCCGGTGGTCGCTCTCTAGCAGGGCGACAAGGAGAGGACCGCCGGGTAGGATTATGCTACACGATGCTACTTGGTGGACTTACCATCTACTCTCTTATACATGCTCCAAGATGGAGGTGGCCAGAAGCGTAGTCTTCGATAGGACTAGCTATCCCCTTCTTATTCCGGCATTCTGCAGTTCAGTCCACATAGACTACCCTTATTCCATTTGATACCAATGCATACATATGTAGTGTAGCTCCTTGCTTGCAAGTACTTTGGATGAGTACTCACGGTTGCTTTGCTCCCTCTTTTCCCCCTTTCTATACTCGATTGCTGCGACCAGACGATGGAGTCCAGGAGCCAGACGCCAGTGTCGATGACGACTACTACTACTCGGGAGGTGCCTACTACTATGTGGAGCCCGCTGACGACGACCAGGAGTAGTTTAGGAGGATCCCAGGCAGGAGGCCTGCGCCTCTTTTGATCTGTATCCCAGTTTGTGCTAGCCTTCTTAAGGCAACTTGTTTAACTTATGTCTGTACTCAGATATTGTTGCTTCCGCTGACTCGTCTATGATCGAGCTCTTGTATTCGAGCCCTCGAGCCCCTGGCTTGTAATATGATACTTGTATGACTTATTTTATTTGTAGAGTTGTGTTGTGATATCTTCCCGTGAGTCCCTGATCTTGAACGTACACGTTTGCGTGTATAATTAGTGTATGATTTAATTGGGGGCATCACAAGTTGGTATCAGAGCCGACTGCCTGTACGAATCCCCCTTCCACACTCTTTGGCCGAAGTCGAGTCTAGACATTACAAAACTATTACTAACATGGTTGTGTGCCTTACGGGCCCAGGTCGCCATTTGGGTGGTATTAGGATCTTCTACTCCTCGATCTTTACTCTGGGACTCTGAACTCTCTTCTACTCGGGTTAAACGAATTTGCTAACTCTAACTCTAGGTTCTCGTAATTACTTCCTTCCGGAGAGCCCATTATTACAGATGATCGCCTACTGCACCATTAGATTCAGAAGATACTCTCCGATGTTATCCCGAGAGCTTGTGCTCATTGTGTTTGCAATTCCCTTCCACCGTCAAACCCTATAGATAACTGCATGCACTTGCCATTCTTACCTTAGTCCCCAGTTGCTCTTGTTATTACAAGATACCCTGAAATACTCATTGTTCCGAGAATCCTTGTGCATACTGCCTTGTAGTTCCTTGTCACCTGGATACACCTATAAATTAATCCTCACACACACCGAGGATTTGTTTCTCCCCAGTTGTTCATGTGTTTCACCAAAGTCTTCAAAATACTATTTGACCTTCCGAAAATCCTTAACAGCCTTTTGCTCTTGAAATTCTTGCTTGCATTATGGATAATCCCATAAGTCTCGTAATCATATTGGCATCCCTTGCCATTATCATTTTGAGTCCGTTGATTCAAAATGTTGCGAATGCTCGCAAATCCTCAATCAGATCCTAGAATTCATCCTTCGGCTCAGACGTCATTGTAAACATGGGCTGAATCTCAACCAATCAAATTGTTGTCGATTTTACCCCTATGCTCACTCAACTTATCCATCCTTAATCAGAGCGTTTACTTCTGATCCTTTGATTTGGAAATCAAAATGTCTTTACATGTGAGCTTTGAATTAGCCAGTTGCTTCTATGATCCAATGCATTTGCATTGTTTCTTCCTCTGGTTGTGTGCCGATACTCACATCAGCTTCGATATGGACCGTCGGACCCTTTGTTGAAATATCATCCGACAGTGTCCTTCGTATACAAAAACCTCGAGAAGTTCCTTCCCTGATACATAATGTCTTTGGTAAATCGTATCCTCTGTTTTGGCCAACCATGCTCTGCTCTCGAGTTGGTGATGTTTACTATGAAGTTTGTCGTATATGTTCCTAAGATGCCCCGATGGGTTGAACCAACGCCTTCCCTAATCAGTGTGAACCCGAAAGATTTCATGGGTCATACTTAGCTGGTATTGCACCAGGTAAAACTTTCAGCAACTAATGTCATTTTTGAAACATGAGAAGTGAATGGAAGGTTATGCATTGAAGAAGTGGGAGTCGACCTTGAACTTTGTGTTCATGCCCATGGACACGATGTAGATCTTATCAATAAAGCTTCTCTTAAATTAATTATTCCCTCGGTATAAGTTCTTATATCTGGGATCCGGCCTTTTGCGATCATGGTTCCGACCATGTTCTCCTTTAAATTCCATTTCCCCGACAAGTTATAGTACTTGTCTTCTGCAGATCAATACATCTCTGCAACCTCTATATTGACCTTCCTTCGAGTATACCCTCCAGTATCTCGAGAATATCAAAGAACTGTGTTGCTTCCTATGAGGCTTCATCTAGTATTGCTTCTCATCGATATTGGATTTCCCCCGGGTTCTGAGCTATTAGTCACTTGAGAACACCGATATGTGAACCGAGTCTGTAGTCTGATTCATTAACTCTAAGTAATTTTCATTCCTTATGAGTTTAATAATCCTTCAATTCATTCCTAGCCCGATCGGCTATATCATTATTGTGCTAAATTTTAACTGTGCTACCTGGTCCTTCTTGCCGGAGCACAATTTTCGACGATGAGCTAAGCTTACGTCGATCTTTCTCATCATGTCATTTCGCCTCGAACAGCAAACTTGGTTAGGAGTTTGTGTCATACCCTTGGTTCCAATAACCTTTCGCTTCACCATTCATTGGACTCGTTGTCATCACCAATTGATTACATCTTGAAATCTCTCGACAAATGTGTCATGTTCATCATCAACATTCTGAGCTCTTCCAAGATAGCTATTGGATTCTTGATGAGAAATGACATCCTTGCCATTGATGATTTGTGTTGTCGTCGACCACTTATTACCTTCCTCCAACACAAACTTATTCGTGTTTTGTGTTATACCTAGAGATCTGTGCTATCCAACAATTATTCTTATTTACCTTGGAGTATTACCATCTTTTATGTCAAGATTGTCGTGAGAATTTCACCACCTCTTGAGAATTCTTGATACCAGTAATACTTATCACCATCACCATTCCTTCTTGGTCCTTGTGTTGTTCCTAACCGGAATACCGATAAATGAACTATGATGTGTGAATTCAAAACTTCTAGCAACCCTATTGCTTTAAACCAATGTTTAATAGTGTATGTTTTCCTCGAGCATACATCTTTATACCATTTTGATTTGACAAATGTTATCTCCTTGTTCACCTAATTGGGGAGATCCATCTCTTAAAAATCTTGATGGATTGCCATTGAGTCCATCAGCCACCCCCTCATCCTCTCCTTGAGTTAATGATGAACTCATGATACGGGACTTGCTTCCATAGTTTATTTCCTAAAAATCTTACAATGTCATATCGGCAATTGCGTTGCACCTTTTCTTTCTCAGGCATCTTGAGTCTGAGGTATCCTGACACCTATCATATCTGAATCTCGGTCGAATATGATGGTTGGAACATATTTCCAAGAGTAATAACATTAGTCTTTGACCCAATAAGGTGATGTCATGCCTAGCACACCTGGCCGGAGGACCTATTGTTATAGTTTCCTTTTCAGCCAGGTTAAACACTCTTCCATGAGGAGATGGTAAGACTTATTCTACCAGTTGTTCCTGATGAATCCTTCGTGTATCCAAAGTCTGACCTTTGCTTGAAGACCTTGTCAATGCTATATCGAAGCATGTCACTGGTACTCCGATTTTCAATAAGAACATTTGAAGCACAATGCTAAATTTTCCTTATCAATTATCCAAACACCATTTTCATGGGGGTAA
>NC_053025.1:512413299-512428813 GCF_003073215.2 Triticum urartu | reverse complement strand
GAGAAGGCATCATCGGTGCAGCGGCCGAACAGGCAGTCATGATGAAACTGCCCATCCGGAGAGTTTGGCCGATAGCCAGAGCTCCCCCGGCGGTAATGTTGCTTTTAACAACGAGATGAGGCATCCTTCCTTACGGCGACGTCATAGAGGAACTCTCAATGAAAGCACCAATGTCGGTGTCAAAACCGGCGGATCTCGGGTAGGGGGTCCCGAACTGTGCGTCTAAGGCGGATGGTAGCAGGGCAGGGGACACGATGTTTTACCCAGGTTCGGGCCCTCTTGATGGAGGTAAAATCCTACGTCCTGCTTGATTTATTCTTGATGATATAACTGTTACAGGAGTTGATCTACCACGAGATCGGAGAGGCTAAACCCTAGAAGCTAGCCTATGGTATGATTGTATGTTGTCCTACGGACTAAAACCCTCCGGTTTATATAGACACCGGAGGGGGCTAGGGTTACACAAGGTTGGTTACAAAGGAGGATATATACATATCCGTATTGCCTAGCTTGCCTTCCACGCCAAGTAGAGTCCCATCCGGACACGGGACGAAGTCTTCAATCTTGTATCTTCATAGTCCAACAGTCCAACCAAAGGATATAATCTGACTGTCCAGATACCCCCTAATCTAGGACTCCCTCAAAAGGCACAGGAACACTTTCCTAGAAGGAAAATTAAATTACCTTATGAATCTATTATGAGAGCCACTTATGGATTGCCTACCAAAGATGGCAATACCTAGATCTATCCTTGCTTTTTATGCCTAGCTAGGGGCGTTAAACGATAGCGCTTGTTGGGAGGCAACCCAACTTTATTTTTATTCCTTGATTTTTGCTCCTGTTTCGTAATAAATAATTTATCTATCCTCTGTTTAGGTTGTGTTTTTTTTGTTTAATTAGTGTTTGTGCCAAGTAGAACCGTTGGGAAGACTTGGGGAAAGTCTTGATATCTTGCTGTAAAAAACAGAAACTTTAGCGCTCACGAGAACTGCTGCCATTTTTATTTGGAAAGTGCTATTTAGTTAATTATTTTTGCAGATGATTAATAGATAAATTCCTCACGTCCAGCAATTTATTTTAGAATTTGTGGGGTTCCAGATCTTGCGCTAGCTACAGATTACTACAGACTGTTCTGTTTTTGACAGATTCTGTTTTTCGTGTGTTGTTTGTTTATTTTGATGAATCTATGGCTAGTAAAATAGTTTATAAACCATTGATAAGTTGGAATACAGTAGGTTTAACACCAATATAAATAAAGAATGAGTTCATTACAGTACCTTGAAGTGTTCTTTTGTTTTCTTTCGCTAACGTAGCTCACGAGATTTTCTACTTTAAGTTTTGTGTTGTGAAGTTTTCAAGTTTTGGGTAAAGATTTGATGGATTATGGAACAAGGAGTGGCAAGAGCCTAAGCTTGGGGATGCCCATGGCACCCCCAAGATAATATAAGGACACCTAAAAGCCAAAGCTTGGGGATGCCCCGGAAGGCATCCCCTCTTTCGTCTACTTCTATCGGTAACTTTACTTGGAGCTATATTTTTATTCACCACATGATATGTGTTTTGCTTGGAGCGTCTTGTATGATTTGAGTCTTTGCTTTTTAGTTTACCACAATCATCCTTGCTGTACACACCTTTTGAGAGAGCCATACATGATTTGGAATTTTTTAGAATACTCTATGTGCTTCACTTATATCTTTTTGAGTTATATAGTTTTGCTCTAGTACTTCACTTATATCTTTTAGAGCACGGTGGTGGATTTGTTTTATAGAAACTATTGATCTCTCATGCTTCACTTAGATTATTTTGAGAGTCTTAAATAGCATGGTAATTTTCTTAAATAATCCTAATATGCTAGGTATTCAAGATAGTATTTTTTTTTCTTATGAGTGTTTTGAATACTAAGAGAAGTTTGATGCTTGATGATTGTTTTTGAGATATGGAGGTAATAATATCAAAGTTGTTGGGGATATTACTACTGGAGGTAAACCGGCCTTGGGTAGCCGGGTTGACTCTTTGAAGATTAGAAGCCCATGAAGATGTAAAGATGCTAACACTTTACGGAGGGCCCAGAGGCGAGTACAATATGTAAATGTAAACCGGCCCAGTTATGTAACTTGTATAGTAAGATAGAAAGAGAGAGACCGAACCGGATATGTTTATAAACCGGCTTTGGGACTCTGTAGCCCGGCGGGCGTCAACCTATGTATATAAAGGGACGACCCGACCGCGGTTTAGAGAGAGACAACAACAACTCGAAAGCCAGACAAAGCGGATTCGCTCCCTGGCCTTCGAAACCCTAGCAATACCAATCACAACTAGACGTAGGCTTTTACCTTCATCGAAGGGGCCGAACTAGTATAAACTCCCGTGTCCCCTTGTCCGGTTTAACACCTTTAAGATAACCCGTCGCGATGGTTCCACAACTAAGTCCTTTCATGAGGACATCTTCCGTGACAAACCCACGACAGTTGGCGCCCACCGTGGGGCTATCGCATGATGGTTTTGAGTTCTTGAAGGGCAGCTTCAATGGACTTAAGGGATACGCTGTGGGCTGGATGACGAAGAGTCGCCGCGGCAAGCTCTACATCGACAACGCAGGATGGGGTCCCGAGGCCGATTCAATCAAATACGGGTACCGGGTCCCCTTTGGTGGGATTCACGTCTTCATCGGCAAGATCGGCGAACCGGCCCCCGAGCCGGACATCTGCACCGACATCATCGAAACAGCTCAGCGTGCAAGTCCTTCGCCAGTTCAGCCCGAGGCAAGGCATGTTTTTGTAGGTTTCATCCATGGATCAGGGCACGAGGACGGACCGGTGTCTGAAGGAGAAACCATAGTCTGCTCTGATGATGAGTCTTCTGGAGAAACCGAATCACTTTACCAGTTGCAGGACAGCCGGATTGAGGGAGGATCCGAGGGCAACAGTATTCCGGATTCCCCCGGTCTGCCAAACCGGGCCGCCATCTTCATGGCCGGCACACAATCGGCACCTCATTCACCTACCGCCGCAGCAATGCTCTCCGGTTCAACAACGGCCATGCCAGCAGGGGCAGGAAGCTCGGCGCCACTTCCGGCCCAAGTCTTATCTGATTTGTTCGACGCTCTGGCAACATTGATGTCTGCGGAGGTAGACGCAGCAGCCAGGGATCAGCACGATGCGGAGATTGCAAAGGTGAAAGATCAGATAGCCCAGGCCAAAGCGGACCTGGCAGCAGAGAACGTCAGGATGGCTACGGAGCGGGCCGAGTTGGAAGCACAGGCTTACCGGATTAGACTGGATCAGAATGCTTCGGAGGAAGTCATGAGAAGAAGGTACCGATCACGTCTCCCATCGGTTTATGAGTCGTAGAATCTTTTCAACACGCCAGGTGCAGGAGCTGGCAACCAACCCACACTAAACCAGGCGGGGGCGCCGGAAGCAGGAGCGCCGGTTCAGCCGCGCACGACGAACCTGCCTCGCCGGGACAACGTTGTACCATCAACGCCGCCCGGGCATTATTCCAACCCGTTGGACAACATTGTGGCCGCTGTGTCACGCCTGGCAGCCCTCCCAACTGACGGCGAGTCACCAGTGGCAATGGAAGCACGTCGGGCCAGGGATCTCCTTCAGACAACACTAAATCAATAGCAAGCATATTCACACAGCCGTGAGAGGATTCACTCCACTCCCCGCCCAAGCCGGAGTTATAGCAGACACGTGGAAGACGAACCGGCCGTGTCCAGTAGTGCACGCCGCCGAAATTCGCCACGAGGGAACAACCCGGCTGGGGGAGGTGCTAATGCGCAAGATGTTGTGGATCATGGCCGCGCACGTCGAGAGGCCGAGTTGACAGCTCGACACGAGGCACGACAGCATACTCCGGTTCACCCCACTGCCTCCGTGGAGCCAGGGGCGATGTTCAGTTCCTTAGGGGTACCGTGTTTATCTCCTGCTTTGCGTAATGTGCGACTACCCAAGGATTTCAAGGGACCTCGTAAGGTACCAAATTATACCGCCGATTTGCAGCCAGAGGCGTGGGTGGAGAGCTATGAGATGGCAATGGAGATGTTAGATGTGGACGAGGCGGTGTGTGCTAAATATTTCACCATGATGTTGGAAGGAACAGCTCGCACTTGGTTGAAGAGCTTGCCGACCAACTCTATTGGATCATGGGCCGAATTGAAGCACCGGTTTATCCAGAACTTCAAGGATACGTGTAAGCAGCCGATGTCAATTGTAGATCTGGCCGCTTGTGTCCAAGAGGAAGGGGAGTCCACGACCCATTGGGTCAAACGGGTCTCGGCGATTTTGCATTCGTCAGATCGTATCAACGCAGACACCGCAGTGTTAACGTTAGAGGGTAATTGCGGTTTCAAACCGTTGAAACAGAAGTTGGGAAGGCTCAAACGTCACTGCAACGACATGTCAACACTCATGGCTGCTTTGGTTAAATACGCCGATTCAGATAATACCAAGGATCCGGATTCAGAGGAGGACAAACCGGAGAAGGGTAAGAAGACCGGCAATGCCAAAGGCCAACAACACAATCCGGCAGGCCATGGAAACGCTGGTAAGCGCAAGGCCGACAGTGGTTTGGACTTTGTCGCAAATACCAACGCAGGAGAATGGCCAGCGCCGTAAAGGCAAGCAGCCCCAGAGGGGTGGAGGTCCAGGCAACAATTTGGAGCGTTTGTTAAATCAGCCCTGTCCAAAGCATGGATCAAAGGAGAAACCGGCATCACATCTCTGGAAAGATTGTTATATCATGCGGGATTTCAAGAATTCCAATATGTTCCAATATGACAACGGCCCGCCCGGCGGTTCAGGAGGAGGTTTCCAGGCCGGGTTACGGAGGCGGTGGTTCCGGTTCAGGGTTTCCAGGCAATCAAACCAGACACGTCAATCAAGGACACCAAGGCAACCAGGGAGGTTACAACCATCAGGGGAGTCAGCAGCAGCAGCAGTCGGGTTATCAGAGCAATCCCAAACAGCTGAACAGCGGGCAATATCATGTCTTCACTACTAGTTTGTGCAAACGTGATCAGAAGCTTCACAAAAGGGTAGTCAACTCTGTTGAGCCGGCAGTACCTCAGTATTTACGCTGGTCGGAGCAACCTATTTTGTGGAGCAGAGAGGATCACCCGCCCCGGGTTGATAATCCAGGTCATTTGGCCTTGGTGGTAGCCCCTCAAGTTGGGGGATACAAGTTCACTAAAGTGCTCATGGATGGGGGAAGTAGTATCAATATTTTGTATTATGATACATTCCGCCGTATGGGGTTGACAGATAAGGATCTTAAACCGTCGAATACGGTATTTCATGGTGTGGTGCCTGGTAAGTCTGCATATCCTGTTGGTAAGATAGCTTTGGAGGTAGCTTTTGGAGATGACTACGATTCAAGGTCAGAAACAGTGACATTTGAGGTGGTGAAGATCAAAAGTCCGTACCACGCTCTGTTTGGGCGGCCGGTTTATGCTAAGTTTATGGCAAGGCCATGTTATGTTTATCCTGCAGCTTAAAATGCCAGGTCATAAGGGGACTATCACAGTACATGGAAGTAGAAAGATTGCTTTGGAGTGTGAAGAAGGCGATGCGGCTTATGCTGAGTCGGTTTGTGCCACGGAGGAGTTAACATTCTATAAGGAGCAAGTTGATCCGGCAGACATGACCTCCTTAAAAAAGCCAACCCGGAACATGATCCAGCATTGAAGTTCAAATCAGCTACAGGTACTAAGATGGTTGACTTTGTCCCTGGCGATTCATCCAAACAGTTCAGCATCAGCGCTAACCTGGATCCCAAATAGGAAAGCGTGCTCATCGAGTTCATCCGTGAGAATCGGGACATCTTTGCATGGAAACCTTCTGACATGCCAGGTGTACCGAGAGAACTCGTTGAGCACACACTCAACATTGATCCGAAATTCAAACCGGTCCGACAGTTCCTCCGCCGCTTCAACGAGGAAAGGCGCAAGGCTATAGGTGAAGAAGGTCGCCCGTTTGTTGGCTGCTGGGTTTATTGTTGAAGTTTTTCATCCAGAGTGGTTAGCTAATCCAGTGCTGGTTCTTAAGAAAAACGGCACTTGGCGCATGTGTGTGGACTACACAGATTTAAACAAGGCTTGCCCTGCAGACCCCTTTGCTCTCCCTCGCATTGATCAGATAATTGATGCTACGGCGGGTTGTGACCATTTGTGTTTTTTGGATGCTTACTCTGGTTATCATCAAATCAAAATGGCAGTTAAGGACCAGGAAAAGACAACCTTTATAACTCCCTTTGGAGCCTTCTGCTATGTTTCCATGCCCTTTGGACTCAAGAGTGCCCAGGCAACTTACTAGCGATGTGTTCAGAATTGCCTTCATAAGCAAATTGGGCGCAATGTCCATGCGTATGTAGATGATATTGTGGTCAAATCCAGAAAGGAGGAGACGTTGATTGATGATCTACGGGAAACTTTTGACAATCTCTAGGTCTACAAGATGATGCTCAATCCGGAGAAGTGTGTTTTCGGTGTCCCGGCAGGCAAGCTCTTAGGCTTTCTGGTTTCAAATAGAGGCATTGAGGCTAATCCGGAAAAGATTGCAGCGATTACGTCCTTGGCTAAACTGGCGTGTATTAACGATGTGCAACGTCTGGCCGGCCGGATTACAGCCTTGAGCCGGTTTATCAGCCGCCTTGGAGAGAAGGCCATTCCCTTATATCAGATGCTCAAGAAAACGGATAACTTTGTCTGGAGTGAAGCAGCTGATAAGGCGTTTGAAGATTTGAAGAAACAGCTCGTGGAACCGCCTGTACTGGCAGCACCGATTGATAAAGAGCCCTTATTATTATATGTGGCTGCTAATGCCTGGGCTGTCAGCGTAGCCATTGTGGTAGAGCGCAAAGAGCCTGGCAAAGAGTATCCGGTTCAACGGCCGGTTTATTATACCAGTGAGGTGCTCATTGAATCAAAGCAGAGGTATCCGCATTGGCAGAAACTGGTGTATGGGGTGTTTATGGCAAGCCGGAAGCTCAAACACTATTTTCAGGGCCATCCTATCACATTAGTTAGTTCAGCTCCTCTGGGTGACATCATTCAAAACAGAGAGGCAACCGGCCGGATTGCCAAGTGGGCCATTGAGTTTGGACCCCACGGGCTCAGATATATACCCCGCATGGCGATCAAGTCCCAGGCACTCGTAGATTTCATCAATGATTGGACGGAGCTACAGGCACCTGAGGAGAAACCAGATAATACATATTGGCCTATTCATTTTGATGGGTCCAGACAGCTAGAGGGTTCGGGGGCTGGAGTCGTATTAACCTCCCCACGAGGTGATAAGTTTTGTTATGTCCTCCGTTTAATGTTCCCTTGTACTAACAATACAGCTGAATATGAGGCTTTACTCCACGGTCTTCGGATGGCTAAAGAGATGAATTTAAGCCGGGTTAAGTGCTTCGGCGATTCAGATCTAGTGGCTCAGCAAGTATCTGGCACTTGGGATTCTAAGGACCCGCTCATGGCTGCATATCGGCGAGAGGTGGACACAGTGGCTGGTCACTTTAAAGGTTATCAGGTGGACCATATAGACTGGCGGAAGAATGAAGCGGCGGACGCTTTAAGTCGTCTTGGTTCCCAACGTAAACCGGTTTTGCCCAATGTCTTTCTTGATGTGTTACACTATCCGTCAGTCAAAATACCAACCGAAGAAGATTTGGCTGTTCCTGATCCGGAGGCTCAATTGGTGGAAGCTTTGCATGCCATGCCGGATTGGATGATCCCATATTTGGATTACATGAACCGGGGCAAGTTACCAGCTGAGGAAATGTTGGCCCGACAGATAATCCGGTGTTCCAAGTCCATGACCATACTCAATGGGGAGTTACATCGTTACAGTGTTTCAGGAGGGATTCAATGATGTGTCTCTCCTCAAGAAGGTTGTGAGATTTTGCGAGAAATTCATGAAGGGGATTGCGGTCATCACACCGGTTCAAAGTCATTGGTTTCTAAAGCTTTTCACCATGGTTTTTACTGGTTGACGGCGCATGCTGATGTGGAGGATTTGGTCAAAAGATGTGATGGATGTCAGAAATTTGCCCGCCGTGCGCACGTTCCGGCTCAAGAGTTGAGGATGATTCCAATTACGTGGCCGTTTGCCACTTGGGGGCTGGATATGGTTGGACCCTTCAAGCGCTCCAAGGACAAGAAGACCCATCTGTTAGTAGCAGTTGATAAATTCACTAAATGGGTAGAGGCAGAGCCAGTCAGCAAGTGTGATGTAGCCACATCGGTTCAATTCATCAAAAAGGTGATATTCCAGTTTGGCTTTCCACATAACATTATAACAGATAATGGCACTAACTTGTCAAAAGGAGAGATGGAAGAATTCTGTCAACATGAGCACATCCGGCTTGATCTAGCATTAGTGGCTCACCCCCAATCTAATGGTCAAGCGGAAAGGGAAAATCAAGAAATTCTGCGGGGTATCAAACCAAGGCTTATGGTTCCCTTAAAGCGGACGCCGGGTTGTTGGGTCAAGGAGTTACCTTCTGTGTTATGGATCATCAATACCACACCCAATAGGTCTACGGGTTATATGTCAGGACCCCGATTCTAAGTCACATCAATCTAGCTAGTAACACCTCATATCACTTTGCGGCCTCACACACGGTATCCCACGGGTGTCGCCTTACCATGGCCTGGGACCGTTTGCGCCTTTTGGCTCACGTATATGATAGTGTCGCTATCATCCATATGACAGAGAACCCGGGCCGACATGGCTAGTCGTGAACCCAAAGCGGCACAGACCTATGGAGACAGGCATACATGAATCACATCAAGCATGTCGGTCATCAGCGAGTGATTCCGGGCTGTAGCACTGGGCTAACAGGACTCCGGGGAACCCGGGCTGTAGCAGGCTAGGCAGGACTCCGGCTATCACCGCGTGACATTTCCCCGAAGGGACAGACATAGGAACGAAGTGAAACACATGCCGGCCAGTCAAGTGTCCTGAACAGTAGTGCTGGGCTAGCAGGACTCCGGTGAACCGGGCTGTAGCGGACTACTATGGCTCGAGGAACACTAGACTACATTTCCCCATAAGAAAGGCTGCCAAGGATAAACAACTAGATTGTCGGATCCCACTCATACCAAGCATTTCAATCATACACACAATATGCCCGATATGAGTACATACAACATGGCATCACAACAAAACTCTACAACTCAAGTACTTTATTAAAAGGCTCCAGAGAGCCGTACATAACATGTTCATACAGATAGGGGTCACATGACCCGACACTCAAGTCATACAATCATACAAGCACATGCGGAAGCAACTAGTCTGAGTACAGACTCTAGAAAGAAAGAAGGCTTCTCGAAGCCTGTCTATCTACATAGGGCCCTCCATGGCCAGGATCACCACCTGGGTGGCTAGTCACTCGTCGACGTCAAGGTCTACGTAGAACCCATCGGAGGGGGCGGTGTTGTCGGCTGAAAACAGTAATTAAGCAAACATGAGTACAAAGGTACTCAGCAAGTCTTACATCAGAACCTACTATACATGCTTATTCTCAAGAAGGTGGTGGGGTTAATGCAGCAAGCCAACTTTGACGCTTGGCTAAGCTATCCTACAGAACTTCACTAGTAGAATAGTTTTCGCACACGAGTCCACTACTCACCAACACAATACTCCACCGGGGATCCTCCCTCGTCATCCTACGAGAGGGCCATCCTCGGTACTCACACTTATCTTGAGTCTTTTAGTAGTATCCATTAACTTGTCTATGAACTGTATAGGCAACCAAGTAGTCCTTTACCGCGGACGCGGCTATTCGAATAGTTTTATACCCTGCAGGGGTGTACTTCTTCATACACGCTTTCACCACTTACCGCCGTTTACACGACATGTACTCGGCAACCTTCAAGCAGAAGCCCAGCGAGGGTGTCGGCCACGGCCTACCTAAACACTTAAGTCTCTAGTCCAGGTTTATCGCCTATCCAGGTTCCATCCGCAGGGAGTCCGGCCGAGGTTTCCACATACGGCCCCGAACAATGTGAACAGGGTCCCGAGACGCCTAACGGGCGCCCGGCATACCCGGCCACGGTGTATCTACCGCAACATAGCCCACCCCTAGGGTCAGCGCTACGCACGGTCGCCAACACATAACCTACAAACACCAGAAACTATTTGCAACTCCTGGACAGAGTACTAGGGTGATTAAGAAGCCGAGAGGGTCCATTGGTTTCGGGCCCAATGTACGGTAGCAATTGCATCTTAAATCACACATACAGATCTCAGTTCTTATGGACGGCCTCAATGAAACAACCCACCATGTACTCCTACATGGCCTCTCATCGATACCTTTACCAAAACATGTTCAACACATCCCTCACATTACCGGCATAAGCATTTCACTCTAGCCCATCACCCAGATGAACCAGACCTGACACAACTCTAAGCATAGCAGGCATAGCAAGGTAGGAATCACATACATGGCTCAATCAACTCCTACACATGCTAGTGGGTTTCATCTAGTTACTGTGGCAATGACAGGTCATGCAGAGGATAAGGGTTCAGCTACCGTAGCACACAGCAATTTGAATCGCGTTGTCTTAATGCAGTAAACAAGAGCAGAAGCAAGAACATGGGTTTGTATCGGAATGATCAATGGGTTGCTTGCCTGATGGAGTGGTAGTGGGATACTGCCCTTCAGTTGGATACTCGTGAATATCCTCGGAGGCAGAACCTACCACGAAGAACACATCGGAACACAATCAACACATGACGATATGCAACAATATGATGCATGCTATGACATGGCAATATGAATGTGTCTTGGCCTAATGCAAGCTATAACAGAAAGGAATGTGCTTATTTGAACCAAAGGTTCAAATGTTAGTTCATTTAACATAGCCACATTAGCGCATTACCTTATTCTGCTTAAACAACAAGGTTAAGTTGTTTTGTCATGCATGAAACCATTACAGATGGATAGATTGAATTTTTCTGATCATTTTTCATATATAAATCTTTGCATTTGGAGCTATGGTTGATTTTCTATGATTTTTAGAAGTTTTGACTATTTTCTGGAATTTCCTGTATAAGAATAATTCCAGTAATTTAATTACTGCGTCAGCATTACGTCAGGGTGACGTCAGTGGTCAACGGGGACGTCCAGGTCAAACCTGACTGGTGGGTCCCGCGTGTCAGTAGTTAATTAAACTAATTATTTTTAGTTAAGACTAATTTGATTTAGTTAGCAGAGGGGGCCCACTTGTCATTGACTCAGGGGAGTCAAACTGGGGTCAAACCCCTGGTCAGCGGGGCTAATCCCGCCGGCGTTGAGTCGCCGGCGAGGCCGAGACGGCGGAGGAGCTTCGGGATTTGGTCCTCCGGTGACCAAAACGACGGCGGAGACGTGCTTACGCGTAGCTGGGGAGCTGCCGCATCCAGTGGTGCAAGTGGTTGGACACGGGGACGCCGAAACGACGCCGGCGAGCTCGACAGCGGCGGCCGGAGTTCGGACGGGGTTGGGTTCGACGCTACGGTGCACGGGAGAAGGAGCTGGTGGTGGCTACGGGCTCCTGGTGCTGCGCTGAGCACAACGGTGAGCTTGGCTTCGAGCCACTGTGGCTCTAGCCACGACGGCGCCATGGCCGGCGGCGGGGAGCTTTCGGGTGCGGTGGAAGTGGCGACTACAGAGGCCAAACGAGCACGGGAGCTAGGGGAAGAGGAAGAGGAGCTCACAGCGGGGTCGGAGAGGGGGTCAGCGAGCTCGGGGAGGTCCTGGCGGCGCGAATCGACCGGAGACGGCTCGGGTGCCCGAGGTTGAAGACGAGGGCGAAGACGGCGTTCGGCGGCGTTTGGAGTCGCGTGGGTCAGCGGAGAGGTCCAGGGCGACGAGGCGGAGCTATTGGGCTTGTCGGAGGGGCGAGGGGGTGGCTCTGGTGACGTCTACGGCGAACGGCGGCGAGGATCGCGCTCGGCCATCGCGGGAGAGGGTGAGGGAGACGAGGGGGAGAGTGAGGGAGGATGAGAGGGGGACATGGGGGTCGGCGTGGCATCCCTGGACGTCTCTAGGGCGTCGGCAGAAGCAGGAGGTGGCCGGCGTGTGGCCGCGGGCGCCGGCCACGCGCTCCTCGTCCTTCTGGCGGGAGGAGGACGACAACTGGCAAGGCCAGTCGGCTGGGCCGAGCCAGGTGGACTGGGCCAGCACAGGTAAGGCCCAGGTGGGCTTCCCTCTCTCTCCTTTTTTTGATTTGTTTTTTTTCTATTTAACTGCAACTGTTGGGCTTTATTAAAAATACTAAAACGTTTCCAAAAATCCTGAAAATAATTGTGGGCTCTGTTTAGAATATTTCCAACAGCAAACATTTATTTCCAGAATTATTTGAGCATTTAAATTATTTTATAGCATTTAAATGCCCAAATTCAAATACTTATGATTTAATTCAATGACCTTCTGTTGACCTAGAAAATTGTGCACCAATTTTGCCAGAGGTTCTAACCCAAGACAAAGAGGGTGAACTTTTTAGAAGGGCATTTCAGGTTCATTGAAAATAATTTTAGTAAACCCTAGTTGTTTCCAAGGGGGGTGTTGGGGGTTTCTGCCTTCCCATTTCAAATTTGAGGAAATTTAAACATGATGCACACTCTAATGCTTGAACTAGCTAGGGTGTGACATTATACGCCTTTCTTCATGGTTTATGGAGCAGAGGCGGTTCTTCCTAGTGACATCCGTCACGATTCGCCCCGTGTGGCAGCTTATGTTGAAGCTGATAATGAGAAGGCACGTCAGGATTCTCTGGACCTGTTGGATGAAGAGCGGGATCTTGCAGCAGCGCATTCAGCGATTTATCAACAAGATCTTCGGCGTTATCACAGCCGCCGGGTTAAAACTAGAACCTTTCAAGAAGGTGATTTGGTGCTCCGGCTCATCCAGGATCAGACTGATATGCATAAGTTACCCCCCCTTGGGAAGGACCCTTTGTGGTCAGCAAAAATCTGCACAACGGATCCTACTACCTCATTGATGTTCGAGAGCATGAAGACTCACGTCAATCGGAGGAGGAGACAAAGCGGCCATGGAACATAGCTCTCCTTCGGCCTTACTATACTTGAAGCCATAGGCTTTTTCACTTGTACATATTTATGACAGTGTATATACCATACAATAAACCAGAGCCTCCGTTATAAGCGGGGTATTTGTTCTTTCTTATATCATAGGTGTGCTTTTACAAGCTAACGATCAAAGCGGAGTCTTTGTTAAACCGGATTTAGCAACTGCATAAAGATAAAGAAAATCACTAGGGGGCTTGGTCATGTTTGAACCACAGCTACACCTCTTGATAGGCATATCAGCCACACAAAGAAAAATTTGTGGAGCCAAAGAGAGTATTGTGCACTGTACAAACTCAAACATAGGCACACGCTGAGCATCACTCACAAAGTTACTTGGGGGCTCTTTTTTGCAAAGCAACAAAGAGTTTGAAAGGACCCTCATAATTGGCTATCAAGCCACGGCTTGGAAGCCTGGTGTATTCACCTAAAACCCCGGGTTAACCTGCCTTCATCAAGTAAGCCACTCCTATCCAGGTAATCCTGGCATGACCCATCGAACGCTTGACAAGTCAATCTTTTACAGACCCTGATCTTGTCATAGTTAAAATGGTGATTGGTTAATTGGAGGCCCATCTTAAAAGGCTTTGTTAAATGGTTTAACTCAGAGGCTTGGTAGCCCATGAAAAGCCTCGATTTGGAGCCTGGAAGCTCATAAAAAGCCTCGCATATTTTCCTATTTGAATTTTGTTTGTTGACAATCATAAGTATTTTTTGTTAAACCGACATCCTTGATCCGGCTTGCTTTCCAGCCACTAGCTGTTGGCTCATGATCAGTTATAAACCAGTGGTCACTGACCCGGTATGACTAGATCACTAGTATTATGACGAAAATCCGGTAGGTATACCGGTCCGGTTTAATAGATAGACCGGCATTATGAAAGATGAGATTATCAAACGTATCAGGTTGGTGTTAAACACCTTTGCTGTATACACGTTGGCTCACTCAAGGAGGTATGTTCTGTACATTATTGTATAAACACTTGATTATTCAGCTCAATACTATATCTTCTTGGATATTATGACATGTTTAGCGGTAAACGCTAGACACTTTTACGTTCTTTGTACCCAGGAAGGCAAAGTCATCATAGATTATGCATAAAATATATCTGAAGGGCGCAACAGATGTCACAAAGGGCTATGAACAATGCTCGATGGCATGGCAGATAAACAAAATTTTCAGCTATCCTATTACATTGAAGCTTTAAAGGGCTCACATGCCATTGTTTTTTCACAGTAGCCATATAAACCGGCCGCCGGATCAAGACTCTTCATCCAACGGTTTGAACGGTTGCGGATCAGTTGGTGTCACGCACTCTTCATTCCCTCCCCAGCCGCTGAAATCAACCGTTGACCAATCGATCCGGTTAAGCTGATACTGCTTCTTCATGGATAAGATCAGAAGGGTTAATATCAGGGCATAAGTGTGGCTTACGAATCGAAGGCACAAGTTCTTCGACTTCATGGATCTTGGCCGGCTGTCTTTTCCCTTCTGCAATCATAAAACGGTTGAAAATGGGACAAATCGGTGTCTTCAGCTAATTTGCTGGCCGCTGGCCGCATCTGTTTGTCAACCGCCGAAGATCATCATTGTCAAAGTTTGAACCATCTTCTTTAACGCCTGGATACCCTTTAATGATATCCTCCGCTTCAAGAATCTGGAATCCAGGCCTTGGCTCGAATAAGGGCAGTTAATGCTCCGGCTCTTGCAGCGGCTCTCTCAACTCGGCAATACGCGCCGGTAACATGCCCAGCTTCTCAAGGGTTTCCTTAATCAACGTTGCGGTTTGTTATAGGCTGCTGTTACTAATGGCTCGCTGAGATCCAAGAGTATAGCTGCTCAACCAATGTGTATGCCGCTTTGAGCTTCATCCGCATATCTGCACCAAGATGAGTGATCCGAGTTCCTGCCAAAGATTTTGTCAATCGTGGTCAGTTTTAAGATTCATTGCCTGATGCAACATACATAACCATACTTACCAAAGATAGCAGAGGTCATAGCGTTGATTTGGCGCTTCAAACCGGCTAGTTCTTCAGCCACCGGTTTCAGGGCTTCCTCGCATCTACGGCTCTTTTGGTCAAACCGGCTTTTTCGGTTTCCCATGCAGCAGCTCTTGATTGAAGGATTCTTTCAATTTTTCCATTCCGGCCAGGGCCTGGGTCAGCTCCTCTTTGGCTTTTGCAGCTTCGGCTTGTTGCGACTTCACATTTTCTTGCAAGTCAGAGTTTTTGGCATCTTTGCTTCTCAGTTCAGCCTGCAACATTGAAGGTATCTTCAACAAAACAACATATATATGCACTAAGTATAAAGCATATAACAAGTTATCCACTTCATACTTGGGGGCTAATGCTTATTTGCTCTCAAATACTACCTTCTATGCAAGTTTCCAGAACATGCAAGCATTATCCTTGACACTTGGGGGCTAATGTACGTT
>NC_053025.1:512333718-512412299 GCF_003073215.2 Triticum urartu | reverse complement strand
TCTCCTACTCCAACAAGGGAAGGAGGAGTCCTACTCCCGGTGGGAGTAGGACTCCCCCCTTGGCGCGCCCTCCTCCTAGGCCGGCCACCTCTTCCCTTGCTCCTTTATATACAGGGGCAGGGGGGCACCTCTAGATACAACAGTTGATCATTGATCTCTTAGCCGTGTGAGGTGCCTCCCTCCACCATAGTCCTCGATAATATTGTAGTGGTGCTTAGGCGAAGCCCTGCGACAGTAGAACATCAAGATCGTCACCACGCCATCATGCTGACGGAACTCTTCCCCGACATTCTGCTGGATCGGAGTCCAGGGATCGTCATCGAGCTGAACGTGTGCTAGAACTCGAAGGTGTCGTAGTTTCGGTGCTTGATCGGTCGGGTTGTGAAGACGTACGACTACATCAACTGTGTTGTGCTAACGCTTCCGCTTTCGGTCTACGAGGGTACGTGGACAACACTCTCCCCTCTCGTTGCTCTACATCACCATGATCTTGCGTGTTCGTAGGAAATTTCTGAAATTGCTACGTTCCCCAACAGTGGTATCCGAGCCTAGGTTTTATGCGTTGATGTTGTGCACGAATAGAACACAAGTGAGTTGTGGGCGATATAAGTCATACTGCTTACCAGCATGTCATACTTTGGTTCGGCGGTATTGATGGATGAAGCGGCCCGGACCGACATTACGCGTACGCTTACGCGAGACTGGTTCTACCGACGTGCTTTGCACACAGGTGGCTGGCGGGTGTCAGTTTCTCCAACTTTAGTTGAACCAAGTGTGGCTACGCCCGGTCCTTGCGAAGGTTAAAACAGCACCAACTTGACAAACTATTGTTGTGGTTTTGATGCGTAGGTAAGAACGGTTCTTGCTAAGCCCGTAGTAGCCACGTAAAACTTGCAACAACAATGTAGAGGACGTCTAACTTGTTTTTGCAGGGCATGTTGTGATGTGATATGGTCAAGACATGATGCTAAATTTTATTGTATGAGATGATCATGTTTTGTAACCGAGTTATCGGCAACTGGCAGGAGCCATATGGTTGTCGCTTTATTGTATGCAATGCAATCGCGCTGTAATGCTTTACTTTATCACTAAGCGGTAGCGATAGTCATGGAAGCATAAGATTGGCGAGACGACAACGATGCTACGATGGAGATCAAGGTGTCGCGCCGGTCACGATGGTGATCATGACGGTACTTCGGAGATGGAGATCACAAGTACAAGATGATGATGGCCATATCATATCACTTATATTGATTGCTTGTGATGTTTATCTTTTGTGCATCTTATCTTGCTTCGATTGACGGTAGCATTATAAGATGATCTCTCACTAAATTTTAAGATAAAATTGTTCTCCCTGAGTATGCACCGTTGCCAAAGTTCGTCGTGCCCAGACACCACGTGATGATCGGGTGTGATAAGCTCTACGTCCATCTACAACAGGTGCAAGCCAGTTTTGCACACGCAGAATACTCAGGTTAAACTTGACGAGCCTGGCATATGCAAATATGGCCTCGGAACACTGAGACCGAAAGGTCGAGCGTGAATCATATAGCAGATATGATCAACATAGTGATGTTCACCATTGAAAGCTACTCCATTTCACGTGATGATCGGTTATGGTTTAGTTGATGTGGATCACGTGATCACTTAGATGATTAGAGGGATGTCTATCTAAGTGGGAGTTCTTAAGTAATATGATTAATTGAACTTAAATTTATCATGAACTTAGTCCTAATAGTATTAGCATATCTATGTTGTAGATCAATAGCTCGCCTTGTTGCTTCCCTATGTTTATTTTGATATGTTCCTAGAGAAAAACTAAAGTTGAAAGATGTTAGTAGCAATGATGCGGATTGGATCCGTGATCTGAGGTTTATCCTCATTGCTACACAGAAGAATTATGTCCTTGATGCACCGCTAGGTGACAGACCTATTGCAGGAGCAGATGCAGACGTTATGAACGTTTAGCTAGCTCAGTATGATGACTACTTGATAGTTTAGTGCACCATGTTTAACGGCTTAGAATCGGGACTTCAAAGACGTTTTGAACGTCACAGACCATATGAGATGTTCCAGGAGTTGAAGTTAATATTTCAAGCAAATACCCGAGTTGAGAGATATGAAATCTCCAACAAGTTCTATAGCTAAAAGATGGAGGAGAATAGATCAAGCAGTGAGCATGTGCTCAGATTGTCTGGGTACTACAATCGCTTGAATCAAGTGGGAGTTAATCTTCCAGATAAGATAGTGATTGACATGATTCTCTAGTCACCATCACCAAGTTAGTTGAACTTCGTGATGAACTATAATATGCAAGGGATAACGGAAACGATTCCCAAGCTCTTCGTGATGCTGAATTCGACGAAGGTAGAAATCAAGAAAACCATCAATTGTTGATAGTTAACAAGACCACTAGTTTCAAGAAAAGGGCAAAGGGTGTTGGAAATATGCCCTAGATGCAATAATAAATTAGTTATTATTATATTTCCTTGTCCATGATAATCGTTTATTATCCATGCTAGAATTGTATTGATAGGAAACTCAGATACATGTGTGGATACATAGACAACACCATGTCCCTAGTAAGCCTCTAGTTGACTAGCTCGTTGATCAATAGATGGTTACGGTTTCCTGACCATGGACATTGGATGTCGTTGATAACGGGATCACATCATTAGGAGAATGATGTGATGGACAAGACCCAATCCTAAGCCTAGCACAAGATCGTGTAGTTCGTATGCTAAACGTTTCTAATGTCAAGTATCATTTCCTTAGACCATGAGATTGTGCAACTCCCGGATACCGTAGGAGTGCTTTGGGTGTGCCAAACGTCACAACGTAACTGGGTGGCTATAAAGGTGCACTACAGGTATCTCTGAAAGTGGTTGTTGGGTTGGCACGAATCGAGACTGGGATTTGTCACTCCGTGTAACGGAGAGGTATCTCTGGGCCCACTCGGTAGGACATCATCATAATGTGCACAATGTGATCAAGGAGTTGATCACGGGATGATGTGTTACGGAACGAGTAAAGAGACTTGCCGGTAACGAGATTGAACAAGGTATCGGGATACCGCATGATCGAATCTCGGGCAAGTATCGTACCGCTAGACAAAGGGAATTGTATACGGGATTGGATTGAATCCTTGACATCGTGGTTCATCCGATGAGATCATCGTGGAGCATGTGGGAGCCAACATGGGTATCCAGATCCCGCTGTTGGTTATTGACCGGAGAGTTGTCTCGGCCATGTCTGCATGACTCCCGAGCCCGTAGGGTCTACACACTTAAGGTTCGATGACGCTAGGGTTATAGGGAATAGATGTACGTGGTCACCGAATGTTGTTCAGAGTCCCGGAAGAGATCCCGGACATCACGAGGAGTTCCGGAATGGTCCGGAGGTAAAGATTTATATATGGGAAGTCATCATACGGTCATCGGAATAATTCGGGGGTTACCGGTATTGTACCGGGACCACCGAAGGGGTTCCGAGGGTCCACCGGGAGGGTCCACCTACCCCGGAGGGCCCTATGGGCTGTGTGTGGAGAGGGACCAGCCCCTTAGTGGGCTGGGTGCCTCCCCCCTAGGGCCCATGCGCCTAGGGTTTGGGGGAACCCTAAAGGGGGGCGCCCCCTTGCCTTGGGGGGCAAGGCAACCCCCCTGGCCGCAGCCCCCTCCTCAGATTGGATCTGAGGGGGTCGGCCCCCCTCTCCCTTGCCCCTATATATATGTGGGGTATGGGAGGGCAGCCGCACCCAAGTTCTGGCATAGCCCTCCCCCTCTCCCAAGTCCTCCTCCTCTCCCGCGGTGCTTGGCGAAGCCCTACAGGATTGCCACGCTCCTCCTTCACCACCACGCCGTCGTGCTGCTGCTGGACGAAGTCTTCCCAAATCTCTCCTTCTCCCCTTGCTAGATCAAGGCGTGGGAGACGTCACCGGGCTGCACGTGTGTTGAACGCGGAGGCGCCGTTGTTCGGCGCTTAGATCGGAATCAACCGCGATCTGAATCGCTGCGAGTATGACTCCTTCATTCGTGTTCTTGCAACGCTTCCGCTTAGCGATCTACAAGGGTATGTAGATGCACTCTCCTTCCCCTCGTTGCTAGATTACTCCATAGATTGATCTTGGTGATGCGTAGAAAATCTTAAATTTCTGCTACGATCCCCAACAGTGGCATCATGAGCTAGGTCTATGCGTAGTTTCTATGCACGAGTAGAACACAAGTTGTTGTGGGCGTCGATTTTGTCAATTTACTTGCCGTTACTAGTCTTATCTTGATTCGGTGGCATCGTGGGATGAAGCGGCCCAGACCGACCTTACACGTACTCTTACGTGAGACAGGTTCCACCGACTGACATGCACTAGTTGCATAAGGTGGCTAGCGGGTGTCTGTCTCTCCCACTTTAGTCGGATTGGATTCGATGAAAAGGGTCCTTATGAAGGGTAAATAGAAATTGGCATATCACGTTGTGGTTTTGGCGTAGGTAAGAAACGTTCTTGCTAAGAAACCTATAGCAGCCACGTAAAAAATCTGCAACAACAATTAGAGGACGTCTAACTTGTTTTTGCAGCATATGCCGTGTGATGTGATATGGCCAAAAGGATGTGATGGATGATATATGTGCTGTATGAGATTGATCATGTTCTTGTAATATGAATCACGACTTGCATGTCGATGAGTATGACAACCGGCAGGAGCCATAGGAGTTGTCTTAATTTATTTATGATCTGCGTGTCAACTTAAATGTCATGTAATTACTTTACTTTATTGCTAAACCGTTAGCCATAGTAGTAGAAGTAATAGTTGACGAGACGACTTCATGAAGACACGATGATGGAGATCGTGATGATGGAGATCATGGTGTCATGCCGGTGACGATGATGATCATGGCGCCCCGAAGATGGAGATCAAAAGGAGCAAAATGATATTGGCCATATCATGTCACTATTTGATTGCATGTGATGTTTATCATGTTTTACATCTTATTTGCTTAGAACGACGGTAGCTTAAATAATATGATCCCTCGCAATAATTTCAAGAAAGTGTTCCCCCTAACTGTGCACCGTTGCGAAGGTTCGTTGTTTCGAAGCACCACGTGATGATCGGGTGTGATAGATTCTAACGTTCGAATACAACGGGTGTAAGCTAGATTTACACATGCAATACACTTAGGTTGAATTGACGAGCCTAGCATGTACAGACATGGCCTCGGAACACGGAAGACCGAAAGGTCGAACATGAGTCGTATAGAAGATACGATCAACATGAAGATGTTCACCGATGATGACTAGTCCGTCTCACGTGATGATCGGACACGGCCTAGTTGACTCGGATAATGTATCACTTAGATGACTAGAGGGATGTCTATCTGAGTGGGAGTTCATTAAATAATTTGATTAGATGAACTTAATTATCATGAACATAGTCTAAATTGTCTTTGCAAATATGTTGTGGATAAATAGCTCACGCTTTAGCTCCCTGTTTTAATACGTTCCTAGAGAAAAGACTAAGTTGAAAGATATTGTAAGGATTGACGCGGACTAGGTCCGTTGCCTGAGGAGTGTCCTCACTGCTACATAGAAGGCTTATGTCTTTGATGCACCGCTCGGTGTGCCAACCCCTCCAGTGTCGTCTGTGGATGTTATGAACATCTGACAGATACGTCCTGATGACTACTTGATAGTTAAGTGCACCATACTTTACGGCTTAGAATCGGGATTCCAATGACGTTTTGAACGCCATAGAACATATGAGATGTTCCAAGAGCTGAAATTGGGATTTCAGGCTCATGCCCGTATTGAGAGGTATGAGACCTCTGACAAGTTCTTTGCCTACAAGATGGAGGAGAATAGCTCAGCTAGTGAGCATGTGCTCAGAATGTCTGGGTGCTACAATCACTTGAATCAAGTGGGAGTTAAACTTCCATATAAGATAGTGATTGATAGAGTTCTCTAGTCACTATCACTAAGCTACTAGATCTTCGTGATGAACTATGACATGCAAGGGATGGAGATGATCCCGGAGCTGTTCGCAGTGATTAAGACCGCAAAAGGTAGAAATCAAGAAGGAGCATAAAGTGTTGATGGTTTAACAAGACCACTGGTTTCAAGAAGGGCAAGGGCTAGAAGGGAAATTTCATGGATGGCAAACCAGTTGCCGCTCCAGTGAAGGAACCCAAGGTTGAACCCAAACCCGAGACTAAGTGCTTCTATTGTAAGGGGAACGGTCACTGGTAGCGGAACTAGCCCAAATGCATGGTAGATAAGAAGGCTGGCAACTTCAAGAAAGTATATACGTGTTATTAAGTGTACCTCACTAGTACTCCTGGTAGCACCTGGGTATTAGATACCGGTTCAGTTGCTGTTATTGGTGACTTGAAGCAAAAGCTACGGACTAAACGGAGACTGGCTAAGGGCGAGGTGACGATGTGTGTTGGAAGTGTTTCCAAAGTTGATGAGATCACCATCGCACGCTCCATCTGTCTTCGGGATTAGTATTGAACCTAGATAAATGTTATCAGGTGTCTACGTTGAGCATGAATATGATTAGATCATGTTCATTGCAATACGGTTATTCATTTAAGTTAGAGAATAATGGTTATTCTGTTTACATGAATAATACCTTTCATGGTCATGCACCCTATGTGAATGGTTCATTGAATCTCGATCGTGGTAATACACATGTTCACGCCAAAAGATGTAGAGTTAATAATGATAGTACCACTTTCTTGTGGCACTGCCGCTTAGGTCATATTGGCGTAAGATGCATGAAGAAACTCCATGTCGATGGATGTTTGGAGTCACTTGATTTTGAATCGCTTGACACATGCGAGCCATGCCTCATGGGCAGGATGACTAAGACCCCGTTTTTAGGTAAAATAAAACAGGCAAGTGACTTGTTGGGAATCATACATGCTGATGCATGTGATCCAATGAGAATTGAAGCGTGCGGTGGATATGGCTATTTTCTCATCTTCACTGACGATTTGAGTAGATATAGGTATATTTACTTAATGAAGCACAAGTCCGAAACATTTGAAAAGTTCAAGCGATTTCAGAGTGAAGTTAAGAACCATCATAACAAGAAGAGCAAATTCCTACGATCTGATCGATGAGAATTTCTGAGTTATGAGTTTGGCAATCACTTAAGACATTGTGGAATTGTTTCACAATTGAAGCCACCTAGAACACCACAGGGTAATGGTGTGTCCGGACGTCGTAATCGAACCTTATGAGATATGGTGCGATCTATGTTGTCTCTTACCGATCTACTGTTTTCATTTTGAGGTTATGCGTTAGAGACAGCTGCATTCACTTTAGATAGGACACCATCTAAGTCCGTTGAGACGACGTCGTGTGAACATTGGTTTGGCAAGAAACCAAAGCTGTTGTTTCTTAATGTTTGGGGCTGCGATGCTTAAGGCTTCAGCCGGAGAAGCTCGAACCCAAAGCGGACAAACACATCTTCATAGGATACCCAAAGGTGACAGTTGGGAACACCTTCTATCTCAGATTCGAGGGCAAATTGTTTGTCGCTAAGAACGGGTCCTTTCTCGAGAAGGAGTTTCTCTGTCGAAGAGGAAGTTGTATGGAGCGAGAGATAGTTGTGAGGTTGGTATGTCCTTCTTTAGCGGACTCTCCCAACGGCGCCAGAAATCCTTCTCTGCTACGTCTTGAGCTTGCCGTTGGTTTTCCCTTGAAGAGGAAATGGTGATGCAGCAAAGTAGCGTAAGTATTTCCCTCAGTTTTTGAGAACCAAGGTATCAATCTAGTAGGAGGCCACGCACGAGTCCCTCGCACCTACACAAACAAATAAAATCCTCGCAACCAACGCACTAAAGGGGTTGTCGATCCCTTCACGGTCACTTACGAAAGTGAGATCTGATAGATATGATAAGATAATATTTTTGGTATTTTTATGATAAAGATGCAAAGTAAAGAAAGCAAAATAAACGGAAAAAGAAATAGCTTGTTGATGGAGATTAATATGATGGAGAATAGACCTGGGGGCCATAGGTTTCACTAGTGTCTTCTCTCGAGAGCATAAGTATTATGGTGGGTAAACAAATTACTGTTGAGCAATTGACATAATTGAGCATAGTTATGAGAATATCTAGGTATGATCATGTATATAGGCATCACGTCCGAGACAAGTAGGCCGACTCCTGCCTGCATCTACTACTATTACTCCACACATCGACCGCTATCCAGCATGCATCTAGAGTATTAAGTTCAAAAGAACAGAGTAACGCTTTAAGCAAGATGACATGATGTAGAGGGATAAACTCATGCAATATGAAATAAACCCCATCTTGTTATCCTCGATATCAATAATGCAATACGTGCCTTGTTGCCCCTACTATCACTAGGAAAGGACACCGCAAGATTGAACCCAAAGCTAAGCACTTCTCCCATTGCAAGAAAGATCAATCTAGTAGGCCAAACCAAACTGATAATTCGAAGAGACTTGCAAATATAACCAATCATACATAAAAGAATTCAGAGAAGATTCAAATATTGTTCATAGATAAACTTGGTCGTAAACCCACAATTCATCGGTCTCAACAAACACACCGCAAAAGAAGATTACATCGAATAGATCTCCACAAGAGAGGGGGAGAACTTTGTATTGAGATCCAAAAAGAGAGAAGAAGCCATCTAGCTAATAACTATGGACCCGAAGGTCTGAAGTAAATTACTCACACTTCATCGGAGAGGCTATGGTGTTGATGTAGAAGCCCTCCGTGATCGATGCCCCCTTCGGCGGAGCTCCGGAAATGGCCGCAAGATGGGATCTCATGGGTACAGAAAGTTACGGTGGTGGAATTAGGGTTTTGGCTCCGTATCTGGTAGTTTGGGGGTACGTAGGTATACATAGGAGGAAGAAGTACGTCGGTGGAGGAACGTGGGCCCCACGAGGGTGGAGGGCGCGCCTGGGGGGGGGGTAGGCGCGCCCCTACCTCGTGCCTTCCTGATTGCTTTCTTGACGTAGGGTCCAAGTCCTCTGGATCATGTTCGTTCCGAAAATCACGTTCCCGAAGGTTTCATTCCGTTTGGACTCCGTTTGTTATTCTTTTTCTGCGAAACTCCGATATAGGCAAAAAACAACAATTCTGGGCTGGGCCTCTGGTTAATAGGTTAGTCCCAAAAATAATATAAAAGTTTATAATAAAGCCCAATTACGTCCAAAAAGGACATAAATATAACATGGAACAATCAAAAATTATAGATACATTGGAGATGTATCAAGCATCTCCAAGCTTAATTCCTGCTCGTCCTCGAGTAGGTAAATGATAAGAACAGAATTTTTGATGTGGAATGCTACTTGGCATAATTTCAATGTAATTCTCTTAATTATGGTATGAATATTCAGATTCGAAAGATTCAAGACCAAAGTTCAATATTGACATAGAAATAATAATACTTCAAGCATACTAACCAAGCAATTATGTCTCTTCAAAATAACATGGCCAAAGAAAGTTGTCCCTACAAAATCATATAGTCTGGCTATGCCCCATCTTCACCACACAAAGTATTTAAATCATGCACAACCCCAATGACAGGCCAAGCAATTGTTTCATACTTTTGGTGTTCTCAAACTTTTTCAATCTTCACGCAATACATGAGCGTGAGCCATGGACATAACACTATATGTGGAATAGAATGGTGGTTGTGGAGAAGACAAAAAGGGAGACGATAGTCTCACATCAACTAGGAGTATCAACGGGCTATGGAGATGCCCATTAATAGATATCAATGTGAGTGAGTAGGGATTGCCATGCAACGAATGCACTAGAGCTATAAGTATATGAAAGCTCAACAAAAAGAACTAAGTGGGTGTGCATCCAACTCGCTTGCTCACGAAGACCTAGGGAATTTTGAGGAAGCCCATTATTGGAATATACAAGCCAAGTTCTATAATGAAAAATTCCCACTAGTATATGAAAGTGATAACATAGGAGACTCTCTATCATGAAGATCATGGTGCTACTTTGAAGCACAAGTGTGAAAAAAAGGATAGTAGTATTGTCCCTTTTTATAAATTTTTTGCGCCTTCCCCTTTTTTATTTGGCCTTTTTTGGGACAATACTCTATGAATAATGATCATCACACTTCTATTTATTTACAACTCAATGATTACAACTCGATACTAGAACAAAGTATGACTCTATATGAATGCCTCCGGCAGTATGCCGGGATAGCAATGATGCATGAGTGACTTGTACGAAATAATTATGAACGGTGGCTTTGCCACAACTAAAATGTCAACTACATGATCATACAAAGCAATATGACAATGATGGAGCGTGTCATAGTAAGCGGAACGGTGGAAAGTTGCATGGCAATATATCTCAGAATGGCTATGGAAATGCCATGATAGGTAGGTATGGTGGCTGTTTTGAGGAAGGTATATGGTGGGTGTATGATACCAGCGAAAGGTGCGCGGTATTAGAGAGCCTAGCAATGGTGGAAGGGTGAGAGTGCGTATAATCCATGGACTCAACATTAGTCATAAAGAACTAACATACTTATTGCAAAAATCTATTAGTTATCGAAGCAAAGTACTACGCGCATGCTCCTAGGGGGATAGATTGGTTGGAAAAGACCATCGCTCGTCCCCGACCGCCACTCATAAGGAAGACAATAAATAAATAATTCATGCTCCAACTTCTTCACATAATGGTTCACCATACGTGCATGCTACGGGAATCACAAACTTCAACACAAGCATTTCTCAAATTCACAACTACTCAACTAGCACGACTCTAATACCACCATCTCCATATCTCAAAACAATTATCAAGTATCAAACTTCTCATAGTATTCAACACATTCATAAGAATTTTTTTATTAATCTTGAATACCTAACATAATTAAAGCAAATTACCACGCTGTTTTGTAGGACTCTCAAAATAATCTAAGTGAAGGATGAGAGAACAATAGTTTCTATAAAACAAATCCACCACCGTGCCCTAAAAGATATAAGTGAAGCACTAGAGCAAAAACTATATAACTCAAAAGATATAAGTGAAGCACATAGAGTATTCTAACAAGTTCCGAATCATGTGTGTCTCTCTCAAAAGGTGTGTACAGCAAGGATGATTATGTAAAACTATCAAATAAAGACTCAAATAATACAAGACGCTCCAAGCAAAACACATATCATGTGGTAAATAAAAATATAGCTCCAAGTAAAGTTACCGATGGAAGTAGACGAAAGAGGGGATGCCTTCCGGGGCATCCCCAAGCTTGGGCTTTTAGGTGTCCTTAGATTATCTTGGGGTGCCATGGGCATCCCCAAATTAGGCTCTTGCCACTCCTTGTTCCATAATCCATCAAATCTTTCACCCAAAACTTGAAAACTTCACAACACAAAACTTAAAGCAGAAAATCTCATGAGCTCCGTTAGCGAAAGAAAACAAAACACCACTTCAAGGTACTGTAATGAACTCATTCTTTACTTATATTGGTGTTAAACCTACTGTATTACAACTTCTCTATGGTTTATAAACTATTTTACTAGCCATAGATTCATCAAAATAAGCAAACAACACACGAAAAACAGAATCTGTAAAAAACAGAACAGTCTGTAGTAATCTGTAGCTAACGCAAGTTGTGGAACCCCAAAAATTCTAAAATAAATTCCTGGACGTGAGGAATTTATCTATTAATCATCTGCAAATAGAATTAACTAAATAGCACTTTCCAAATAAAAATGGCAGCAATTCTCGTGAGCGCTAAAGTTTCTGTTTTTTTACAGCAAGATTAAAAAGACTTTCCCCAAGTCTTCCCAACGGTTCTACTTGGCACAAACACTAATTAAACACAAAAAGCACAACCAAAACAGAGGCTAGATAAATTATTTATTACTAACAGCAAGGAAAAATATTGGGTTGTCTCCGAACAAGTGCTTTTCTTTAAAGCCTTATAGCTAGGCATTGATAATTTTAATGATGCTCACGTGAAAGACAAGAATTGAAGCACAAAGAGAGCATCATAAAACACGTGACAAACACATCTAAGTCTAACATACTTCCTATGCATAGGCATCTTATAGGCAAACAAATTATCAAGGCAAATAAAAACTAGCATATGCAAGGAAGCAGAAAGAAACAATAGCAATCTCAACATAACGAGAGGTGATTTAGTAACATGAAAATTTCTACAATCATATTTTCCTCTCTCATAATAATTACATGTAGGACCATAATCAAATTCAACAATATAGCTATCACAAAATATATTCTTAACACGATCCACATGTATGCAAAGTTGACACTCTTCCAAGATAGTGGGATTAACATTAAATAAGGTCATGACCTCTCCAAACCCACTTTTATCAAAAACTTCATAAGATTGAACATTATCCAAATATGTGGGATCTAAAGTTGACACTCTTCCAAACCCACTTCCAATAATATTGCAAATACTATTATCAATCTCATATTCATCATGGGGCTTAAATAAATTTTCAAGATCAAAAGAAGAATCATCCCAATCATGATCATTGCAACAAGTAGTAGACATAG
The DNA here is from genome assembly GCF_003073215.2 of Triticum urartu. Taxonomy (NCBI): domain Eukaryota; kingdom Viridiplantae; phylum Streptophyta; class Magnoliopsida; order Poales; family Poaceae; genus Triticum; species Triticum urartu. The sequence goes on along the minus strand of NC_053025.1, from coordinate 512,399,771 downwards.
CAAAACTAGCATCCCCAAGCTTAGGGTTTTGCATATTATAAGCACAATTGACATTAATAGAATTTATACTAACATCATTGCAACCATGCTTTTCATCGAAGGAACTATTAAATATGGGTGCAATAGCAACGATCTCATGTTTAACATAAAGAACTATAGCAAATTCAGCTTCATAAATATTGGCATCATGGACGCAAGAATAGCAAGCATCATGTTCATCAACGGATATTTCAATCAAATCATCGGAATCATAATTATCTATAGATTCATGCATATCATTATTTTCTTCCGAAGCAACGGTCATTCTTTCAATAAATTCTTTGACATAGACATTATGAGCATAGTTTTCATAGCAATATTTAAGTATGTCAAAATTTTCAGATTCGTAGAGAGTAATATCATATTTTTCAATCAAAGAAGCAACTTCATAAGCACCCTTAAAAGCAACAAATTCTCAATTCGTTCGATATCGTAGTAACTATAAACCCCCTTTGCATAAGAAGATAACATTTCAATATCATTAAACTCACATAGGTAGGGGAGGTGTTTTTTAGGGTTCTTGGAGCAACAAGTAAAATCACAAATTTCACAAAGATTCCAAGCATAACACAACAATCTGTTTATTTGATTCCATAAGAGTCTCCCTTTTTCAGACAAACGGTGACACACAAAATGAGCATGCTCATCTAAAGATTTCCCATCAACTAGGATAGTTGGGGTATCAGCACGAGCGCATAAGGATCGAAGATGATCTAAGTAGAACACTTTAAGTGGATCCATATCAATAGATTTTTAGCAAGCAAAGATGCAAGCAAATAGAAGGCACATGGAAACACAACACAAGGATACATACGGGAAGAAGGCAAACAAAAGAACAGGCAAATAGGGAAAGAGAAGGAGGACGGAGAGAGAGGGCAAATAAAACGGCAAGGGTGAAGTGGGACAGAGGAAAACGAGAGGCAAATGACAAATAATGTAATGCGGGAGATAAGGGTTTGTGATGGGTACTTGGTATGTTGACTTTTGCGTAGACTCCCTGACAACGCCGCCAGAAATCCTTCTTTCTACCTCTTGAGCACTGCGTTGGTTTTCCCTTGAAGAGGAAAAGGTGATGTAGCAAAGTAGCGTAAGTATTTCCCTCAGTTTTCGAGAACCAAGGTATCAATCCAGTAGGAGGCCACGCACGAGTCCCTCGCACCTACACAAACAAATAAAATCCTCGCAACCAACGCAATAAAGGGGTTGTCAATGCCTTCACGGTCACTTACGAAAGTGAGATCTGATAGATATGATAAGATAATATTTTTGGTATTTTTATGATAAAGATGCAAAGTAAAGAAAGCAAAATAAACGGAAAAGAAATAGCTTGTTGACGGAGATTTAATATGATGAGAATAGACCCCGGGGGCCATAGGTTTCACTAGTGGCTTCTCTCAACAGCATAAGTATTACGGTGGGTAAACAAATTACTGTTGAGCAATTGACATAATTGAGCATAGTTATGAGAATATCTAAGTATGATCATGTATATAGGCATCACGTCCGAGAACAAGTAGGCCGACTCCTGCCTGCATCTACTACTATTACTCCACACATCGACCGCTATCCAGCATGCATCTAGAGTATTAAGTTCAAAAGAACAGAGTAACGCTTTAAGCAAGATGACATGATGTAGAGGGATAAACTCATGCAATATGAAATAAACCCCATCTTGTTATCCTCGATATCAATAATGCAATACGTGCCTTGTTGCCCCTACTATCACTAGGAAAGGACACCGCAAGATTGAACCCAAAGCTAAGCACTTCTCCCATTGCAAGAAAGATCAATCTAGTAGGCCAAACCAAACTGATAATCGAAGAGACTTGCAACATATAACCAATCATACATAAAAGAATTCAGAGAAGATTCAAATATTGTTCATAGATAAACTTGTCGTAAACCCACAATTCATCGGTCTGCAACAAACACACCGCAAAAGAAGATTACATCGAAATAGATCTCCACAAGAGAGGGGAGAACTTTGTATTGAGATCCAAAAAGAGAGAAGAAGCCATCTAGCTAATAACTATGGACCCGAAGGTCTGAAGTAAATTACTCACACTTCATCGGAGAGGCTATGGTGTTGATGTAGAAGCCCTCCGTGATCGATGCCCCCTTCGGCGGAGCTCCGGAAATGGCCGCAAGATGGGATCTCATGGGTACAGAAAGTTACGGTGGTGGAATTAGGGTTTTGGCTCCGTATCTGGTAGTTTGGGGGTACGTAGGTATATCATAGGAGGAAGAAGTACGTCGGTGAGGAACGTGGGCCCCACGAGGGTGGAGGGCGCGCCTGGGGGGGGGGGTAGGCGCGCCCCTACCTCGTGCCTTCCTGATTGCTTTCTTGACGTAGGGTCCAAGTCCTCTGGATCATGTTCGTTCCGAAAATCACGTTCCCGAAGGTTTCATTCCGTTTGGACTCAGTTTGTTATTCTTTTTCTGCGAAACTGATATAGGCAAAAAACAACAATTCTGGGCTGGGCCTCCGGTTAATAGGTTAGTCCCAAAAATAATATAAAAGTGTATAATAAAGCCCAATTACGTCCAAACAGGATAAATATACATGGAACAATCAAAAATTATAGATACGTTGGAGATGTATCAAGCATCTCCAAGCTTAATTCCTGCTCGTCCTCGAGTAGGTAAATGATAAACAGAATTTTTGATGTGGAATGCTACTTGGCATAATTTCAATGTAATTCTCTTAATTATGGTATGAATATTCAGATTCGAAAGATTCAAGACCAAAAGTTCAATATTGACATAGAAATAATAATACTTCAAGCATACTAACACAAGCATTATGTCTCTTCAAAATAACATGGCCAAAGAAAGTTTCCCTACAAAATCATATAGTCTGGCTATGCTCCATCTTCACCACACAAAGTATTTAAATCATGCACAACCCCAATGACAGGCCAAGCAATTGTTTCATACTTTTGGTGTTCTCAAACTTTTTCAATCTTCACGCAATACATGAGCGTGAGCCATGGACATAACACTATATGTGGAATAGAATGGTGGTTGTGGAGAAGACAAAAAGGGAGACGATAGTCTCACATCAACTAGAGTATCAACGGGCTATGGAGATGCCCATTAATAGATATCAATGTGAGTGAGTAGGGATTGCCATGCAACGAATGCACTAGAGCTATAAGTATATGAAAGCTCAACAAAAAGAACTAAGTGGGTGTGCATCCAACTCGCTTGCTCACGAAGACCTAGGGCAATTTTGAGGAAGCCCATTTGGAATATACAAGCCAAGTTCTATAATGAAAAATTCCCACTAGTATATATGAAAGTGATAACATAGGAGACTCTCTGATCATGAAGATCATGGTGCTACTTTGAAGCACAATATATGAGTGCTATATCATGGTGCTACTTTTGAAGCAAAGTGCTGCAAAAAAATAGATAGTAGTAAACCCAAAGCTAAGCACTTCTCCCATTGCAAGAAAGATCAATCTAGTAGGCCAAACCAAACTGATAATTCAAAGAGACTTGCAAATATAACCAATCATACATAAAAGAATTCAGAGAAGATTCAAATATTGTTCATAGATAAACTTGGTCGTAAACCCACAATTCATCGGTCTCAACAAACACACCGCAAAAGAAGATTACATCGAATAGATCTCGACAAGAGAGGGGGAGAACTTTGTATTGAGATCCAAAAAGAGAGAAGAAGCCATCTAGCTAATAACTATGGACCCGAAGGTCTGAAGTAAACTACTCACACTTCATCGGAGAGGCTATGGTGTTGATGTAGAAGCCCTCCGTGATCAATTCCCCCTCCGGCGGAGCTCTGGAAATGGCCCCAAGATGGGATCTCACGGGTACAGAAAGTTACGGCGGTGGAATTAGGGTTTTGGCTCTGTATCTGGTAGTTTGGGGGTACGTAGGTATATATATTAGGAAGAAGTACGTCGGTGGAGCAACGTGGGCCCCACGAGGGTGGAGGGCGCGCCTGGGGGGTAGGCGTGCCCCCTACCTCGTGCCTTCCTGATTGCTTTCTTGACGTAGGGTCCAAGTCCTCTGGATCATGTTCGTTCCGAAAATCACGTTCCCGAAGGTTTCATTCCGTTTGGACTCTGTTTGATATTCTATTTCTGCAAAGCTCTGAAATAGGCAAAAAACAACAATTCTGGGCTGGGCCTACGATTAATAGGTTAGTCCCTAAAATAATATAGAAGTGTATAATAAAGCCCAACAATGTCCAAAACATGATATAATATAGCATGGAACAATAAAAAATTATAGATACGTTGGAGACGTATCAGTCATCCACATGTAATATTAGAAATGCTACAGAGCTCCCACTCACTTTCTTGTAAATACAGGCTTCTCTGAAAGTCTGTATAAAACCATATGCTTTGATCACACCATCAAAGTTTATATTCCAGCTCCGAGATGCTTGCACCAGTCCATAAATGGATCGCTGGAGCTTGCACACTTGGTTAGCACCTTTAGGATCGACAAAACCTTCTGGTTGCATCATATACAACTCTTCTTTGAGAAATCCATTAAGGAATGCAGTTTTGACGTCCATTTGCCAGATTTCGTAATCATAAAATGCGGTAAAATCTAGCATGATTCGGACAGACTTAAGCATCGCTACGGGTGAGAAAGTCTCATCGTAGTCAACTCCTTGAACTTGTCGAAAACCTTTCGCAACAAGTCAAGCTTTATAGACTGTAACATTACCATCAGCGTCAGTCTTCTTCTTGAAGATCCATTTATCCTCTATGGCTTGCCAATCATCAGGCAAGTCAACCAAAGTCCATACTTTGTTCTCATACATGGATCCTATCTCAGATTTCATGGCCTCAAGCCATTTTGCGGAATCTGGGCTCATCATCGCTTCCTCATAGTTCGTAGGTTCGTCATGGTCTAGTAACATGACTTCCAGAACAGGATTACCGTACCACTCAGGTGCGGAACGTGCTTTGGTTCACCTACGAGGTTCATTAGTAACTTGATCTAAAGTTTCATGATCATTATCATTAGCTTCCTCTCTAGTTGGTGTAGGCATCACTGGAACTGACTTATGTGATGAGCTAATTTCCAATTCGAGAGAAGGTACAATTACCTCATCAAGTTATCCTTTCCTCCCACTCACTTCTTTCGAGAGAAACTCCTTCTCTAGAAAGGATCCATTCTTAGCAACAAAGATCTTGCCTTTGGATCTATGATAGAAGGTGTACCCAACAGTTTCTTTTGGGTATCCTATGAAGACGCACTTCTTCGATTTGGGTTCGAGCTTATTAGGCTGAAGGTTTTTCAAATAAGCATTGCAACCCCAAACTTTAAGAAATGACATCTTAGTTTTCTTGCCAAACCATAGTTCATATGGTGTCATCTCAACGGATTTAGATGGTGCCCTATTTAAAGTGAATGCAACTGTCTCTAATGCATAACCCAAAAATGATAGTGGTAAATCGGTAAGAGACATCATAGATCGCACCATATCTAATAAAGTACGGTCACGACGTTCGTACACACCATTACGCTGTGGTGTTCCAGGTGGCGTGAGTTGTGAAACTATTCCAAATTGTTTTAAATGAAGGCCAAACTCGTAACTCAAATATTCGCCTCCATGATCAGATCGTAGAAACTTTACTTTCTTGTTATGATGATTCTCCACTTCACTCTGAAATTCTTTGAACTGTTCAAATGTTTCAGACTTGTGTTTCATTAAGTAGATATACCCATATCTGCTCAAATCATCTGTGAAGGTCAGAAAATAATGATACCCACCGCGAGCCTCAACACTCATCAGACGCATACATCAGTATGTATTATTTCCAATAAGTCAGTGGCTTGCTCTTGTTCTGAAGAACGGAATTTTAGTCATCTTGCCCATGAGCCATGGTTCACAAGCATTAAATGATTCATGATCGAGTGATTCCAGAAGTCCATCCGCATGGAGTTTCTTAATGCGCTTTACACCAATATGAACTAAACGGCAGTGGCACAAATATGTTGCACTATCATTATCAACTTTGCATCTTTTGGCTCAATATTATGAATATGTTTATCACCACGACCGAGATTCAACAAAAATAGACCACTCTTCAAGGGTGGATGACCATAAAAGATGTTACTCATATAAATAGAACAACCATTATTCTCTGATTTAAATGAATAACCATCTCGCATCAAACAAGATCCATATATAATGTTCATGCTCAACATTGGCACCAAATAACAATTATTCAGGTCTAAAACTAATCTCGAAGGTAGATGTAGAAGTAGCGTGCCGACGACGATCACATCGACCTTGGAACCATTCCCGACGCGCATCGTCACCTCTTCATTAGCCAATCTATGTTTAATCCGTAGCCCTTGTTTCGAGTTGCAAATATGAGCAACAGAACCAGTATCAAATACCCAGGCGCTACTAAGAGCATTAGTAAGGTACACATCAATAACATGTATATCAAATATACCTTTGTTCACTCTGCCGTGCTTCTTATCTGCCAAATACTTGGGGCAGTTCCGCTTCCAGTGACTAGTCCCTTTGCAGTAGAAGCACTCAGTTTCAGGCTTGGGTCCAGACTTGGGCTTCTTCCCGGGAGTGACAACTTGCTTGCCATTCTTCTTGAAGTTCCCCTTCTTTCCCTTGCCCTTTTTCTTGATACTAGTGGTCTTGTTAACCATCAAAACTTGATGCTCTTTCTTGATTTCTACCTCCGTAACTTTGAGCATAGCGAGGAGCTCGGGAATTGTCTTATCCATCCCTTCCATATTATAGTTCATCATGAAGCCTTTGTAGCTTGGTGGCAGTAATTGAAGAAATCTGTCAATAACACTATTATACGGAAGATTAACTCCTAGTTGAGTCAAGTGGTTATGATACCAACACATTCTAAGTATGTGTTCACTGACAGAACTATTCTCCTCCATCTTGGAGCTATATAACTTGTTGGAGACTTCATATCTCTCAACTCGAGCATTTTCTTGAAATATTAACTTCAATTCCTGGAACATCTCATATGGTCCATGACGTTCAAAACGTCTTTCAAGTCCCGATTCTAAGCATAGAGCATGGCACAGTGAACTATAGAGTAGTCATCAGACCACATCTGTCAGATGTTCAAAGCGTCTACATTAGTGAGAGGGGGCTTGTCACCTAGCAGTGCATGAAGGACATAATTCTTATGTGCAGTAATGAGGGTAATCCTCGAGTTACGGACCTAGTCCGTGTAGTTGCTACCATCATCTCTCAACTTAGCTTTCTCTAGGAACACATTAAAATTCAAGGGAACGGTAGCATGGGCCATTGATCTACAACATAGATATGCTAAAACTATCAGGATTGTGTTCATGATAAATTAAGTTCAATTAATCATATTACTTAAGAACTCGCACTTAGATGGACATCCCGTGAGTCATCTAAATTATCACGTGATCCATATCAACTAAACCATGTCTGGTCATCACATGAGATGGAGTAGTTTTCAATGGTGAACATCTCTATGTTGATCATATCTACTATATGATTCATGTTCGACCTTTTGGTCTCTAGTGTTCCGAGGCCATGTCTGTACATGCTAGGCTCGTCAAGTTTAACCCGAGTATTCTGTGCAAAACTGTCTTGCACCCGTTGTATGTGAACATAGAGCCTATCACACCTGATCATCACGTGGTGTCTCAACATGACGAATTGTCGCAACGGTGCATACACAGGGAGAACACTTATACCTTGAAATTTTAGTAAGGGATCATCTTATAATGCTACCGCCTGATACGTCTCCAACGTATCTATAATTTTTGATTGTTCCATGCGGTTATATTATCAATCTTGGATGTTTTATAATCATTTTATAGTCATTTCATATCATTTTTTGGTACTAACCTATTGACAAAGTGCCAAGTGTCAGTTGTTGTTTTCTGCATGTTTTTTACATCACAGGAAATCAATACCAAACGGAGTCCAAATGCAGCGAAACTTTTTGGAGATTTTTTTGAACCAGAAGACAACCAATGGGCTTAAGAAGCACCTGGGGGTGCTCCGAGGGGAGCACAACCCACCAAGGCGCGCCAGGAGGCCCAAGCGCGCCCTGGTGGGTTGTGCCCATCTCTGGTGGCCCCTGGACCGCCTCTTTGCTCTATAAATACCCCAATATTCCAAAAACCCTAGGAGATTTGACAAAAATCAATTCCAGCCACCGCATAGTCTAGAACCACCAGATCCAATCTAGACATCATCACAGAGGGGTTCACCACTTCCATTGGCGCCTCTCCGATGATGTGTGAGTAGTTCTTTGTATACCTATGGGTCTGTAGTTAGTAGCTAGATGGCTTCCTCTCTCTCATTTGATTCTCAATACAATGGTCTCTTGGAGATCCATATGATTTAACTCTTTTTACGGTGTGTTTGTTGAGATCAGATGAACTTTGAGTTTATGATCAGATCTATCTTTTTATCCATGAAAGTTATTTGAATCTTCTATAATCTCTTATATGCGTGATTGCTTATAGCCTCGTATTTATTCTTTGATATTTGGCTTTTGTTTGGCCAACTTGATCTATTTATCTTGCAATGGGAAGAGGTGCTTTGTAGTGGGTTCGATCTGACGGTGCTTGATCCCAGTGACAGAAGGGGAACCGAGATGTATGTATCGTTGCTACTAAGGATAAACTATGGGTTCTATCCCTACATAGATAGATCTTGTCTACATCATGTCATCATTCTTATTGCATTACTCCGTTTCCCCATGAACTTAATACACTGGATGCATGCTGGATAGCGGTCGATGTGTGGAGTAATAGTAGTAGACGCAGGCTGGAGTCGGTCTTCTAATCTTGGACGTGATACCTATATAATGATCATTGTCTGTATATCTTCATGATTACTTGAAGTTCTATCAATTGCCCAACAGTAGTTTGTTTACCCACCTTTTGCTATTTTTCTCGAGAGAAGCCACTAGTGAAAGCTACGGCCCCTGGGTCTCTTCTTTAATATATTTGCCTTCGCGATCCATTTTATTTGCCTTTTATTTTCAGATATATAAAACCAAAAATACAAAAATATCTTGCTACAATTTATTCGTGTTTATTTTATTTGGAGTTCGATCTATCAATCTACTACAATTTATTCACATCCGTTTTGCCAATTACTGGCGCCGTTACCCGAAAGGGATTGACAACCCCTTTAATACGTCGGGTTGCGAGTAGTTGTTATTTGTGTGCAGGCGCAACTTACGTGTTGTTGCTTGGTTCTCCTACTGGTTCGATAACCTTGGTCTCATCACTGAGGCAAATACCTACCGTCGCTATGCTGCATCATCCCTTCCTCTTTGGGGAAATACCAACGTAGCTTCAAGCAGAATCCTACCGTCGCTATGCTGCATCATCCCTTCCTCTTTGGGGAAATACCAACGTAGCTTCAAGCAGAATCCCCACCGTACTAAGCAAAATAAGATGCATAAAACATAAACATCACATGCAATCAAAATATGTGACATGATATGGCCATCATCATCTTGTGCCTTTGATCTCCATCTCCAAAGCACCGTCATGATCTACATCATCACCGGCTTGACACGTTGATCTCCATCGTAGCGTCGTGGTCGTCTCGCCATCTATTGGTTCTACAACTATCGTTAACGCATAGTGATAAAGTAAAGCAATTACATGGCGTTTGCATTTCATACAATAAAGTGACAACCATAAGGCTCCTGCCAGTTGTCGATAACTTTTACAAAACATGATCATCTCATACAATAACGTATATCACATCATGTCTTAACCATATCACATCACAACATGCCATGCAAAAACATGTTAGACGTCCTCTACTTTGTTGTTGCAAGTTTTACGTGGCTGCTACGGGCTTCTAGCAAGAACCATTCTTACCTACGCATCAACACCACATCAGTGATTTATCAAGTTTGCTATTTTAACATTCAACAAGGACCGGCCGCAGTCAAATTTGATTCAACTAAAGTAGGAGAAATAGACACCCGCCAGCACCTTTATGCAAAACTAGTTGCATGTTTGTCAGTGGAACATGTCTCATGAACGTGGTCATGTAAGGTTTGTCCGGGCCGCTTCATCCAACAATACCGCCGAATCAAAATAAGACATTGGTGGTAAGAAATATAACGATCACCGCCCACAACTCTTTGTGTTCTACGCGTGCATATCATCTACGCATAGACCTGGCTCGGATGCCACTGTTGGGGAACGTAGCATGCAATTTCAAAAAAATTCCTACGCTCACGCAAGATCTATCTAGGAGATGCATAGCAACAAGAGGGGGAGAGTGTGTCCACGTACCCTCATAGACCAAAAGCGGAAGCGTTTGATAACGCGGTTGATGTAGTCGAACTTCTTCTCGTTCCGACCGATCAAGCACCGAACGTACAACACCTCCGAGTTCTGCACACGTTCAGGTCGATGACGTCCCTCAAACTCTTGATCCAGCAAAGTGTCGAGGGAGAGTTTCATCAGCATGACAGCATGGTGATGGTGATGGTGAAGTGATCCATGCAGGGCTTCGCCTAAGCACTACGATAATATGACCGAAGGCGTAAACTATGGAGGGGGGCACCGCACACGGCTAAGAATCAATGTTGTGTGTTCTAGCGGTGCCCCCCGCCCACATATATATATAGGTGGCAGAGGGAGGGGAGCAGCATGGGGCGCCCCAAGTAGGAGGGATCCTACTTGGGCGCCTCCTCCAAGTTGGCCTCCCCCTTCCATATGCATCGCAGGGGGGAGGAAAGAGAGGGAGGAGGGGAAGGAAAGGGGGAGGCTGAATCCTCCCCTTTCCTTCTCCCTTACCTCCTTTCCTTTTCCTCCTATTTTGGCCTATAGGGGGGCGCACCAGCCCCTTCGGGACTGGTCTGTCCCTCTCTTAGCCCATTAGGCCCATATAGTTTGCCGGGGGTTTCCCGGAACCCCTTCCGATGACCCGATACGTACCCGGTACCCCCGGAACACTTCTGGTGTCCGAATACTATTGTCCTATATATGAATCTTTACCTCTCGACCATTTCGAGACTCCTCATCATGTCCGTGATCTCATACGGGACTCTGAACAACATTCGGTCACCAAATCACATGACTCATATAATATAAAAATCATCAACGAACATTAAGCGTGCGGACCCTATGGCTTCGAGAACTATGTAGACATGAACGCGACACCTCACTGGTCAATAACCAATAGCGGAACCTGGATGCTCATATTGGTTCCTACATATTCTACGAAGATCTTTATCGGTCGTACCGTAATGACAACATATGTTATTCCCTTTATCATCGGTATGTTACTTGCCCGAGATTCAATCGTCGGTATCTTCATACCTAGTTCAATCTCGTTACCGGCAAGTCTCTTTACTTGTTCCATAATACATCATCCCATAACTAACTCATTAGTCACATTACTTGCAAGGCTTATCATGATGTGTATTACCGAGAGGGCCCAAAGATACCTCTCCGATACTCAGAGTGACAAATCCTAATCTCAATCTATGCCAACCCAATAAACACCTTCGGAGATACCTGTAGAGCATATTTATAATCACTCAGTTACGTTGTGACGTTTGATAGCACACAAGGTATTCCTCCGGTATCCGGGAGTTGCATAATCTCATAGTCAAAGGTATATGTATTTGACATGAAGAAAGCAATAGCAATAAAACTTAACGATCAACATGCTAAGCTAACGGATGGGTCTTGTCCATAACATAATTCTCCTAATGATGTGATCCCATTCATCAAATGACAACACATGTTTATGGTTAGGAAACTTAACTATCTTTGATTAACGAGCTAGTCTAGTAGAGGCTTACTAGGGACACCGTGTTTTGTCTATGTATCGACACATGTATCAAGTTTCCGGTTAATACAATTCTAGCATGAATAATAAACATTTATCATGACATAAGGAAATATAAATAACAACTTTATTATTGCCTCTAGGGCATATTTCCTTTAGTGCGGCGGTGGGAGCTTGTGAGAGGGCCATGGTGGGGAGGTGGAGACGACAGGGGCTGAAGTCGAGGAGGAAGGAGGCCAAGGCAGGCGGCGGCGACGTCCTAATGCTATTTGTGGCCCTCTGGCAGTGTAGCGCGGGCACCATGGGGCTGCTCTGGGCGAGCGGATCGGGAGCGGATTGAGACTGTGAGCACCAACACTGCTCCTGGGGGGCGCAACGACTGGAAAAATTTGCCCTGCCCCGGGCCAAAATTTTCGCCGGAAGCCCCACAAGCGGCAAAAAAATGCCTCCTGGGGGGGGCAAACGAGTGGAGATTCTCTAAGTATGATTGTTTACTCTTGTGCTTCACTTATTTCTTTAGAGTAAAATTTATGAATGAACTGAATGTCATGTGCTTCATTTATTGTATGTATGTTGAGAAGTAAAAATGCATCCGCACATTAATTTATCAATATAAGTGAGACTACATTAGTGCATATCTTTAATCAAGTAAGGGAATTATATTGTAATCATAATGAGCATTAGTTGCAGTAGGATGAACCTATTATGCTGTGGTGATAAGTATCTCCTAGTGAAGGATGGATGATTGGCTTGGCATATATTTACACATGTCCGATAAATTCCAAATTCATCCTTGGTGGTATTCAGGTTTGTGGTTATCATCATGATTATATTTTCTCAATAATGTTATTATTAGAGAATGCATGATTGTGGTTTTTATGCTTGGTAAAGTGGTTGCCCCCTTTGCCCCTTTCTTTGCTAGCCTTTTCCTGTACTAAGCGAAAATACTGCTTGCGCATCCAATCCTTTAAACAAATTTATGTTATAAACTGTCCACCATACCTACCTACCTATATATTTCACATGTGCCACCTCTAAACCTTCAAACAAACTTATGTTTTGTGTGCCCGTACGACTCATGGAGCGATGGGGGTAGTCATTATCTTCCATGCTAAGTGTGTTTTACTCACGACGAGAGTTTATTCACTTGTAAAATTTATGAGAGAGGTTGATAATCGGATGCCTAGCCCCAATAATAAAAAAACTGAAAAAGACACTCCCCTAGAAAAGTTGGAAGTTGGCAGACACTCGTGGATTCGGCTAGCCATGGTTTGTGTTGGTTATGGTGGAGGGAGAGTATAAAAAACACATGGGAACCACCATTAACATGTTTAGCATAGAAGATATTGGACACCTTTGTTGTAAACCATTCAGAAACAAAACCTACACCTCTCAAAATAAATCCATCTATGTTATAAACCAAATGAGATCTGGCATATGTTAATCCACTAGTGTAGAGACATGCTATACAAACGGTCTTAACCCCCTTTCTGTGACAGAGTTTTAAACCGTCGCCTTGTCTGTGTGTGTGATAGGGGGGTCTTTCACACACGACCCAAAAATTGTTGGGGATAGGTCCTCCGTTCACACATGCGGGGCAAAATGAGCTCGTGTGTGATTGGGCGAGGCACCAGAGACAATTATATAGGCCCAATCATTTCCGTTCGTATGTACATCCCACACACTTAATCACATTGGTGGGGGGCAAGATCGACTGAAAATTCTTCCTACCATAGAAATTGATACATTTGGGACTGAAGGAGGACTAATATATTGATGTCGCTTGAAGCAACGTTGGTATTTCCCCAAAGAGGAAGGGATAATGCAGCACAACGACGGTAGGTATTTCCCTCAGATATGAAACCAAGGTTATCGAACCAGTAGGAGAACCAAGCAACACAACGTAAATAATCCCTGCACACAGATAACAAATCCTCGCAACCCGGCGTGTTAAAGGGGTTGTCAATCCCTTTCGGGGTACGGCGCCTCAAGTGGCAAACATATGTGAGATAAATTTGTAGTAAATTAATAGAGCGAATGCTAAATAAAATAAATAAAGAAAAATTGCATAAAGGTATTTTTGTATTTTTGGTTTAATAGATCTAAAAATAAATGCAAGAGAAAAGTAGATCGCAAAGTGAAATATATGAGAAAGAAGACCCGGGGGCCATAGGTTTCACTAGTGGCTTCTCTCAAGAAAAATAGAAAATGGTGGGTAAACAAATTACTATTGGGCAACTGATAGAACTTCAAATAATTATGACGATATCAGGCAATGATCATTATATGGGCATCACGTACAAGATTAGTAGACCGACTCCTGCCTGCATCTACTACTATTACTCCACACATCGACCGCTATCTAGCATGCATCTAGTATATTAAGTTCATGGAGAAACGGAGTAATGCAATAAGAACGATGACATGATGTAGACAAGATCTATCTATGTAGAGATAGACCCCATCATTTTATCCTCAGTAGCAACGATACATACGTGTCATTTCCCTTTCTGTCACTGGGATCAAGCACCGTAAGATCGAACCCACTACAAAGCACCTCTTCCCATTTCAAGATAAATAGATCAAGTTGGACAAACAAAACCCAAATATCGGAGAAGAAATATGAGGTTATAAGCAATCATGCATATAAGAGATCAAAGAAACTCAATTAACTTACATGGATATAAAAAGATATAACTGATCATAAACTTAAAGTTCATCAGATCCCAATAAACACACCGCAAAAGAGTTACATCATATGGATCTCCAAGAGACCATTGTATTGAGAATCATGAGAGAGAGATGAAGCCATCTAACTACTAACTACGGACACGAAGGTCTACAAAGAACTACTCACGCATCATCGGAGAGGCACCAATGGAGGTGGTGAACCCCATCCGAGATGGTGTCTAGATTGGATCTGGTGGTTCTGGACTCTGTGGTGGCTGGATGATTATTTTGTCGCTCCCCCTAGGGTTTCTAGAATATTGGGGTATTTATAGAGCAAAGAGGCGGTCTAGGGGGCACCCGAGGTGGGCAGAACCCACCAGGGGGCGCCTGGGCCTCCTGGTGGGTTGTGCCTCCCTCGGGGCACCCCCAGGCGTAGCCAGGGCACGTTGTGTTCCTTCTGGCCCATAAAAATTCCCCGTAAAGTTTCGGGGCATTTGGAATCTGTCTCATATTGTTTTTCTTTGATGTAAAAAACATGGAAAAAACAGCAACTGGCACTTGGCACTATGTTAATATGTTAGTACCAAAAAATGATATAAAATGACTATAAAATGATTATAAAACATCCAAGATTGATAATATGACAACATGGAACAATAAAAAATTATAGATACGCTGGAGACGTATCATATATCTTAATGATATGGTTGGGTTTTACCGTAATGAACTTTTTAGTAGTTGTGGATGCTAGCTGATAGTACCGGGCATAAGTGCATAGAATTCCAGGTAAGGGATGACATGCTACTAGAGGCCTCTCCCACATAAAAACTTGCCATCATCTAGTTTCTTAGCCACTTGCCTAAGGACAATTCCGCACACCATACCACCATTATTCCACACTTGCGATTTGTATTATAATGTAATATATTCTATCTTCATTTAGGCGACACCTACTTTTATGTTTATATTCTTCAAAGCTATCTCTTTATACCCACTTCGTTGTTTTATTTATCATTTCTAGATAAAAGCAAATGCACGATGTATATAAGGTTGTATCAGTGGCAGATAGGACCTCAGAGAATATTGATCTTACCTTTAGCTCCTTGTGGGTTTTACACTCCATACTTACCACTTCCATCATTGGAAAGTGATACGATGATTCCTTGCACTTGGGGATTATTAGCAGCTAGGTCCTCGAAGGCACGCCAGAAAACATGGGCGCTATGGCGGTGCTCTCATGCATTAGTGTTTCTGACGATGGAGAGGTCACCAGCGACGTGGAAGATAACATTGGGGTTTAGCTCGACGCGGAATTCTTCCTGGTGGTCCTTGGGGTGATGGAGACGGCATCAAAGGCTTGCCGAAGATGGCGTCAGCGGCGGTTACCCTCTGACGATGATGGATTCCTTGAAATTGAGCATCTCTGGACATGGGGATGGGTCAGTGAGATGTGCATGAGCAAAGCGATGGCGAAAGACACGGCGAGAGGGTCAAGGGGTTACGGTGGCCGCCAGCGCTGAGCTCACGATGGCGGAGTGGCTTGGGTTTCGTCGATTTCAGGCTTCTATGGGGCTCTGGTGGCGCGGAGTATGTCTAGGGGGTTCATAGCGACACGGTGAAGCTGGTGGAGGAAGTGATTGGCCGGCATTGGCTAGGGAAGAGGCTGATGGTGGGGGTTCACGATGGAGTAGCCTGTCAACAATGTGCATTGTGAGTTGGGGCAAAATGATGAGAGGGGAACAAGGTATTTAAGGACAAGGTTGTAGAGGCTATAGTGCACGAAAGATGACCGAAGTTGAGGTCGTGGCGACGTGGGCACTCGGGTGTGTGCGTGAGGGTCGTGCAAGCGAGCATTTGAAGATGACAGAGTGACAGCTGACGTGCATGCCCACTTGGCAGTGAGAGAGAGAGACACATAGAGAGAGATGAGATAGAGTAGCGCGCATGACGCTGACTGTTGGATCTCTATTCGACGGTCATGTTAAAATGTACCGTATGATACGTCTCCAACGTATCTATAATTTTTAATTGTTCCATGCTGTTATATTATAATTCTTGGAATTTTTACAATCATTTTATAGCAACTTTATATCATTTTTTGGGACTAACCTATTAACATAGTGCCCAGTGCAACTTGCTTTTTTGCTTGTTATTTACTTCATAGAATATCAGTACCAAACGGAGTCCAAACGCAGCGAAACTTTATGGAGATTTTTTTGGACTAGAAGACATCCAGTGGGCCAAAGAAGTACCGGAGGGGAGCCTCGAGGGGGGCACAACCCACCAAGGCGCACCTGGAGGCCAAGGCGCGCCCAGATGGGTTGCATCCTGATGACCCACAAGTATAGGGGATCAATTGTAGCCTTTTCAATAGGTAAGAGTGTCGAACCCAACGAGGAGCAGAAGGAAATGACAAGTGGTTTTCAGTAAGGTAATGTCTGCAAGTGCTGAAATTGTATGTAAGAGAGTACTTTGATAGCAAGATAATTTGTAACAAGCAAGTAATGATAGTAGTAGCAAAAGTGCAGCAAGGTAGCCCAATCCTTTTGAGGCAAAGGTCAGGCCAAAACGGTTTCTTATAATAAGCAAAGCGTTCTTGAGGGTACACGGGAATTTCATCTAGTCTCTTTCATCATGTTGATTCAATTTGCGTTCACTACTTTGATAATTTGATATGTGGGTGGACCGGTGCTTAGGTGTTGTTCTTACTTGAACAAACCTCCTACTTATTATTAACCCCCTCGCAAGCATCTGCAACTACGAGAAAAGTATTAAGAATAAATTCTAACCATAGCATTAAACTTTTGGGTCCAATCGGTCCATTACGGAATAGCGCATAAACTAGGGTTTAAGCTTCTGTCACTCTCTCAACCCATCATCTAATAACTACTCCACAATGCATTCCCTTAGGCCCAAATATGGTGAAGTGTCATGTAGTCAACGTCTAGATGACACCAGTAAGGCAATCACAACATACATACTATCAAAATATCGAACACATATCAAGTTGACATGATTACTTGCAACATGATTTCTCCCATGACCTCAAGAACAAAAGTAACTACTCACAAGTGATAAACATGCTCAAGATCAGAGGGGTATTGAAAAACAAAATGGATCCGAACATATAATCTTCCACCAAATAAAACATATAGTAATCAACTACAAGATGTATTCATCACTACTAGTCACCCACAAGCACCAATCTATAGTTCTGGTACAAAGATTGAACACAAGAGATGAACTAGGGTTTGAGAGGAGATGGTGCTGTTGAAGATCTTGATGGAGATTTCCCACCCAAGGATGGGAGAGTTGTTGGTGATGATGATGATGATTTCCCCCTCCGGGAGGGATGTTCCCTCGGGGGAATCGCTCCGCTGGAGGGCAAAAGTGCTCCTGCCCAAGTTCCGCCTCGAGACAGCGGTGCTCTGTCCCGAAAGTACTCTCCTTATTTTTTCTAGGTCAAAATGACTTATATAGCAGAAGATGGGCATCGGAGGTGGGCCGAGGGGAGCACAACCCACCAGGGCGCGCCTGGGCTCCCTGGTGCGCTCAGGTAGGTTGTGCCCACATGGTGGCCCCCATATGGTACTTATTGGATCCAATATTCCTCATATATTCCATAAAAATCCCCATAAAGTTTCAGCTCATTTGGAGCTGTGCAGAATAGATGGCCTGATGTAGCTTTTCCTAGTCCAGATTTCCAGCTGCCGGAATTCTCCCTCTTTGTGTGTACCTTGCATATTATGAGATAAAAGGCATTAGAATTACTCGAGAAAGCATTATTATGCATACAAACATCATAACTAACAGTAGGAAAACATGATGCAAAATGGACGTATCAACTCCCCAAGCTTAGACCTTGCTTGTCCTCAAGCGAAAACCTAAATCGAAAAACATGTCCACATGCTTAGAGACAGAGGTGTTGATAAAAATAAAATACGGACATAGAAGCATCATGTAGATTATTATAACAACAACAAACTTCAACATAAAACTCTTATCATAGAACTTTTATCATAGACTTCTCATGAATAAGTAATAATTCATCACACTATCGAAGTATAAAGCATAAACTCTATTAGAAACCAAGAAACTATGTTCTCAGTCAACTTTGGAACTACAATTCATCATCTTTTCAGGAAGGGTCACGTATCGGAGCCTTTAGGCAAGTCCACATACTCAACCATCATATAGTCTTCTATGGTTGCTAACACTCATCGCATACACATGAACAAAACGTTTCAACTGGACACATAGAAAGATAGGGGCTTATAGTTTCACCTCCCAACGTATTCACCTCACTACAAAAAAAGACACATCCGTGACATTTTGGGCCAAAAGAAT
Source organism: Triticum urartu (assembly GCF_003073215.2). NCBI lineage: Eukaryota > Viridiplantae > Streptophyta > Magnoliopsida > Poales > Poaceae > Triticum > Triticum urartu. The sequence continues at coordinate 512,380,924 of NC_053025.1, read as the reverse complement.
TTTTTTCTGTCATACTTATGACACTTCTATGACGATAATTGTGACAAAACCCTGTATCATCATAGATGTGGTGGGCTCCTACTTCTATGACAAAAATCACGACAGAAGATGGGCTTTTCGTCCTGGGCAGGCCGGAGACGCAGCTGCATGACATTCTTTTGGCCGTCCATGACGGAAAAAACTATGGTAGAAGCGAGGGCGAGGAAAATATCGGGGAGTTCCTGGTTACGATGGGTGGTCGGGGGCCGAGCGATGCGCGTTTCTCTCGTACGTACGCGCGTGTGTGCGAGGCGTTGGGCTCTAACTAAACCTGAGCGAGGCGTTGGGCTCTAACTGAACCTGAGCGATTGCACTGCAGGCTGCGCGTTACTGAACCCGATCGATCGATCCCTTGCTGTTAACTGAACCCGAGTGATTCCTTCGCTACTGCTGCTAACTGAAGCCGATCGAACACTGCTACCTCCTTCCCTTGATGAATTGTGAGCGTTGTTGAGGGGATTTGGATGAACAGTTCCCGGTGGGGGGTTGGATGAACAGGACCCCGTGGTAGTAGAGGCCGTTGTCGCTGGATGAACAGTACCCCGATCGATCGAGCCGGTGGATGAACATGACCCCAGTGGAGGGCTAGATGAACAGGACCCCGTGGAGGGCTGGTTGAATAGTAGCCGGTGGAGGGCTGGTTGAACAGTAGCCGGTGGAGGGCTGGATGAACAGTAGCCCATGGAGGGGTGGTTGAACGGGACCCTGATACGTCTCCAACGTATCTATAATTTTTGATTGCTCCATGCTATATTATCTACTGTTTTGAACTATATTGGGCTTTATTTTCCACTTTTATATTATTTTTGGACTAACCTATTAACCGGAGGCCCAACCCAGAATTGCTGTTTTTTGCCTATTTCAGTATTTCGGAGAAACAGAATATCAAATGGAGTCCAAACGGAATAAAACCTTCGGGAACGTGATTTTCTCACCGAATGTGATCCAGGAGACTTGGACCCTACTCCAAGGAGTCAAAGAGGCGGTCACGAGGGTGGCCCCCCCTAGGGCGCGCCCCCTGCCTCGTGGGCCCCTCGGTGCTCCACCGACATACTCCTTCCTCCTATATATACCTACGTACCCCCAAACGATCAGAACAGGAGCCAAAAACCTAATTCCACCGCCGCAACTGTAGCGCCCGAGACCGATGTGCCAGGTGTCCTCCAGTTATTCACTGTTGTTGCCTTGTCATTGCTTGCGTGTCATGCATTGCATATCATGCCATCATGTGCATTTCATTTGCATACATGTTCGTCTCATGCATCCGAGCATTTTCCCCGTTGTCCGTTTTGCAATCCGGCACTTCTATGTCCTCCGGTGTCCCTTTCTACCTCTTTTCATGTGCGGGTGTCAAGCGTTTTCGGGTTGGACCGAGACTTGTCATGCGGCCTTGGTTTACTACCAGTAGACCGCCTGTCAAGTTTCGTGCCATTTGGACTTCGTTTGATACTCCAACGGTTAACCGAGGGACCGATAAGGCCTTATGCGTGTTGCAGCCCAACACCCCTCCAAACTGGCCCAAAACCCACCTAAACCCCTTCCATCATCTCGGTCGTTCAATCATGATCGCGTGGCCGAAAACCGCACCTCATTTGGACTCTCCGAGCTCCCTCTACCTATATATATATGTGATCCTCTCCAAAAATTCGCGGACGAAACCCTGAAAATTCTCCTTCGCGCGCCACCGGACGCGTCCTCACCGCCGGACATGTCCGCCTCCGCCCCCTCGTCCAACCAGATCACGCCATGTCACCCTGCCGCCGTCAGCCCGCGCCTCCTCCTCTCTCCTCCCGTGTCGCCGGGCCCGCGGAGCCCACGGCCGGCCCGCCCGAGCCGCCCCGGGCCAGATCCTCGCCGCCGCCAGATCCCGTGCGCCGCCCGCCGGCCGTACCTCGCCGCCGCTGCCAGTTGCTCGCCGTTCCACCGCCGCCCGTTGGTGAACCGCCGGATCCACGCCACCGCGCCATCTCCCTCCGTTCGCCCCGCGCCGCTCGTCCGCTACCCGCCGGTGCTCCGCTCCTCCTCCACGGAGCCAGCGTGCTCCGGGCACCGCGCCGCCACCGCGCATCGTCGCCGGTGGCCACCGCCCCGCCGCCCTTCGCCGCTTCGGGCGCCGCCACCGCTCCTCGCCGATGCCGCCTCGCGCCGCCGACCCGACGCTCTCTCCGGCGAGCTCCGCGCCCACGCCGACGCCCTCTTCTTCAACTCCGACAAGAGCTCCGGTGAACTTCGAAGTCCGTGCCGCTGCAGTGATCCGAGATCCAGATCTGGATCCATCCTCCTCAGTTGACTTTTCCCCCCTAAACCCTAATATTTATGCAATCTTCGTCATGTCATAACTCTGCATCCGTAGCTCCGATTCGTATGTGTAGCATATCAAAATGTTCGTCTTGACGAGTACATCATTTCATCTCATTGCATCATTTTCATTCGAGCTCATCTTGATGCCCGAAATGCTGTTGGAAGAGGGCTATGTGAGGATATGTCAGATCTGTTTCAGCAAATGCACTTTTGTCATTTTTGCCATGATTAATGTGTGCATGCTATGATCCTGAGCTCTACATGTGTTTTGTTATATGCCATGCCATCTTTACAGGGGTGCATGCCTTGTATTTTTGTGATCTTTGTGGTGACTAGCACAAGCATGCAAAGTAGCTTACTCGATGATGCTGATTTCAGGAACTTAGAATTTCACCAAGTCCTTGTCCTGATTTTGTTGTTATGCCATATGTTCATGTTGTTTCCTAGTGATCCGTGCCTCTTTTGAGGATGATCAGTAAGGATGTTTTGTTAATATTGTGGTTCTCTATCCATCCTTGTCTTTGTTTGCATTTATGGATCACCCTAGCTTGAGTCAATCGAGCTCTACTTTTGCTATAAAATGATCCTGGCAGATTGTTGACATGTTTAGCGATTTTGCCGAGGATGTTGCTATTGATCCGTGCATGCTATGATGTTGTTCTTGCCATGTCTAGCTTCTATGCCATGTCTTCTTAATGGGTGTATGCTTAGTTTGTCATTCCATGCTTTGTAGTGAGTGCATCGAGCTCGTAAACATGCCTACTCGTTAACTGTTTTGCCATGCTCCAGTTTTTCACTAAGTCTGAATCTGTTTATGTTTTTTGCTATGTTCACATGCTTGCAATGGTATTTTCTGGTCCCTTTTGGCTCAAGGTCACTAAGGGACTTTTGTTAAGTGCTTTGAGTAGCTTCATTCCATCCTTGCTTTGCCATGTTAAGTTCATGTAGCATGTAGTTTTCATGCTCTAAAGATTGCTTCCTGATGATAAATTCCCGACTTGTTGTTATTTCTCTAAGTCTGAAACCTGTTATCATTTGCTCTTTTACCATGCTTGTTTGAACCTGTTAATGAGTGAATTAGCCGTAGCTCAGTGTTCATCTTTTGTCAAGCATCATGAGTGGATCCCTGCCATGTATTTTGTTGCCATGTTTGAGTGTTGTAGCATATTTATCTTGATGCATTTAGATGGTCACTTGCTGATTATCGCAGACCGGTGCCATATTTGTTTTGCTTGCCATTTCCAAATCGTGCATCCGATTCCAGTGATCTTTATATCGATTTCAACCGAAATCACCTCCCCTTTCTAGTGGCACCCTTGGATTTCCAAGTTGTGGCCAGGTTCAATCTTTCCTTTCCAAATCATGCATATGCATCACATACCGCATCCCGCATATCATGCCATGTTCATGTATTGGTTGTTTATTATGTTGTGTGCTTCTCTCTGGTGTTGCTTCTTCGGGTTGTTTCCGATAACGTCGCGATTGTGAGGACCTGTTCGACTACGTCCGTTTGTCTTCTTCATGGACTCGTTCTTCTTCCTTGCGCGATTTCAGGCAAGATGACCATACCCTTGAAATCACTTCTATCTTTGCTTGCTAGTTGCTCGCTCTTTTGCTATGCCTATGCTGCGATACCTACCACTTGCTTCTCATGCCTCCCATATTGTTAAACCAAGCCTCTAACCCACCTTGTCCTAGCAAACTGTTGTTTGGCTATGTTACCGCTTTGCTCAGCCCCTCTTATAGCGTTGTTAGTTGCAGGTGAAGATTGGCGCTTGTTCCATGTTTGGAACATGGTTATTTGTTGGGATATCACAATATCTCTTATTTAATTAATGCATCTATATACTTGGTAAAGGGTGGAAGACTCGGCCTTATGCCTGGTGTTTTGTTCCACTCTTGCCGCCATAGTTTCCGTCATATCGGTGTTATGTTCCCGGATTTTGCGTTCCTTACACGGTTGGGTCATAATGGGAACCCCTTGACAGTTCGCCTTGAATAAAACTCCTCCAGCAAGGCCGAACATTGGTTTTATCATCCGCCACCTAGCCTATTTTCCCCTTGGGTTAGGCCAGCCCAAGGGTCATTTTTATTTTAACCCCCCCGGGCCAGTGCTTGTCTAAGTGTTGGTCCAAACTAAGCGATGTCCGGAGCTACCAGGGGCAACTCTGGGCTGGCCCACCCGACGTATTGCTCATCCGGTGTGCCCTGAGAACGAGATATGTGCAGCTCCTATCGGGATTTGTCGGCACATCTAGGTGGCTTTGCTGGTCTTGTTTTACCATTGTCGAAATGTCTTGTAACCGGGATGCCGAGCCTGACCGGATTGTCTTGGGAGAAGGAATATCCTTCGTTGACCGTGAGAGCTTGTGATGGGCTAAGTTGGGACACCCCTGCAGGGATTTGAACTTTCGAAAGCCGTGCCCGCGGTTATGGGCAGATGGGATTTTGTTAATGTCCGGTTGTAGAAAACCTGAAGTTGACCTTAATTAAAATACATCAACCGCGTGTGTAATCGTGATGGTCTCTTCTCGGCGGAGTCCGAGAAGTGAACATGGTGTTGGAGTTATGCTTGATGTAGGTTGTTCTAGGATCACTTCTTGATCATAGTTGTTCGACCATGCTTTCGCCTTCTCTTCTCGCTCTCATTTGCGTATATTAGCCACCATAAATGCTAGTTGCTTGATGCAGCTCCACCTCATACCTTTTACCCTACCTATAAGCTTAAATAGTCTTGATCGCGAGGGTGTGAGATTGCTGAGTCCCCGTGACTCACAGATACTTCCAAACCCAGCTTGTAGGTGCCGTTGAACCGTGCCGGTGACGCAACTGAGCTCAGGAGGAGCTCCATGAAGACTTTGTTTGTTGTGTTGTTTCATTCCAGTTGATCAGTAGTGGAGCCCAGTTGGGACGATCGGGGATCTGTGTAGCATTTGGGGCAGTCTTCTTTCATTTTGGTTCCGTAGTCGTACCTTGATTGTATCTGGATGATGTATTGCTTTATTCATGTATTGTGTGAAGTGGCGATTGTAAGCCAACTATGTATCTCTTTCCCTTATGTAATACATGGGTTGTGTGAAGATTACCTCACTTGCGACATTGCTTTCAATGCGGTTATGCCTCTAAGTCGTGCTTCGACATGTGGGAGATATAGCCGCATCGAGGGTGTTACAGAAACTTTCTGTATCCACGAGATCCCATCTTGGGGCCTGTTCCGGAGCTCCGCCGGAGAGGGCCGTCATCACGGAGGGCTTTTACATCATCATAGCATCTCCGATGAAGTGTGAGTAGTTTACCTCAGACCTTCGGGTCCATAGTTAGTAGCTAGATGGCTTCTTCTCTCTTTTTGGATCTCAATACAAAGTTCTCCCCCTCTCTTGTGGAGATCTATTCGATGTAATCTTCTTTTTGCGGTGTTTTTGTTGAGACCGATGAATTTTGGGTTTATGATCAAGTCTATCTATGAACAATATTTGAATCTTCTCTGAATTCTTTTATGTATGATTGGTTATCTTTGCAAGTCTCTTCGAATTATCCGTTTGGTTTGGCCAACTAGATTGGTAGTTCTTGCCATGGGAGAAGTGCTTAGCTTTGGGTTCGATCTTGCGGTGTCCTTTCCCAGTGACAGAAGGGGCAGCAAGGCACGTATTGCATCGTTGCCATCGAGGATAACAAGATGGGGTTTATTTCATATTACATGAATTTATCTCTCTACATCATGTCATCTTGCTTAAAGCGTTACTCTGTTTTTAACTTATTATTCTAGATGCATGCTGGATAGCGGTCGATGAGTGGAGTAATAGTAGTAGATGCAGAATCGTTTCGGTCTACTTGTCACGGACGTGATGCCTATATACATGATCATGCCTAGATATTCTCATAACTATGCTCAATTCTATCAATTGCTCAACAGTAATTTGTTCACCCACCGTAGAATACTTATGCTCTTGAGAGAAGCCACTAGTGAAACCTATGGCCCCCGGGTCTATTCTCATCATATCAATCTCCATCACTTTAATCTTTTTTTGCTTTTTTACTTTGCCTTTTACTTTTCACTTTGCATCTCTATACCAAAAATACCAAAAATATTATATCTATCAGATCTCACTCTCGTAAGTGACCGTGAAGGGATTGACAACCCCTAATCGCGTTGGTTGCGAGTAGCTATCGTTTTGTGCAGGTATGAGGGACTTGAGCGTGGCCTCCTACTAGATTGATACCTTGGTTCTCAAAAACTAAGGGAAATACTTACGCTACTCTGCTACATCATCCTTTCCTCTTTGGGGAAATCCAACGCATGCTCAAGAGGTAGCAAGAAGGATTTCTGGCGCCGTTGTCGGGGAGTCTACGCAAAAAGTCAACATACCAAGTACCCATCACAATCCCTATCTCTCGCATTACATTAGTTTCCATTTGCCTCTCGTTTTCCTCTCCCCCACTTCACCCTTGCCGTTTTATTCGCCCTCTCTCTCTATCCTCTTTATCTATTTGCCTTTTCTGGCCCGTTTGCTTTTTGTTTGCTCGTATGGTTGGAATAGTCATCTATTTATTACTAAACAGAGAACCTAAGATTTATGGATCCTCATTCTCTTGCTAATCTTTTTAAGAGATCCAATTATGTTGAACCAATTGCTAGTGAGTTTTGTGCACTAGATTATCTTTATGAAGTTTTGCTTGAAATTCGTGAATCTGAAAATTGCGATGAAGTATGTTATGAAGTGATTCATGATAGATCTTTGAATAAAAAGCATGATTGCAATGATGTTATTATAAATTCTATTAATGACAATTGTGCTAATAATGTGCAAAACCTTAAGCTTGGGGATGCTAGTTTTGTTAAGTCCTCTACTTGTTGCAATGATCATGATTGGGGTGATTCTTCTTTTGATCTTGAAAATTTATTTAAACCCCATGATGTATATGAGATTGATTATAATGTTTGCAATAATATTTAAAGTGGGTTTGGAAGAATGTCAACTTTAGATCCCACATATTTAGAGAATGTTCAATCTTACGAAGTTTTTGATAAAAGTGCGTTTGGGAAGGTCATGACTTTAGTTAATGTTAATCCCACTATTTCGGGAAAGTGCCAACTTTGTATGCATGTGGATCATGTTGAGAATATTTTATTTGATAGCTATATTGTTTAATTTGCTTATGATCCTACATGTAATTACTATGAGAGAGGAAAATATGGTTGTAGAAATTTTCATTTTACTAAATTACCTCTCGTTATGTTGAGATTGCTATTTTTTCTTTCCTCTTCCTTGCATATGCTAGTTTTTGCTTGCCTTAATAATTTGTTTGCCTATGAGATGCCTATGCATAAGAAGTATGTTAGACTTATATGTGTTTGTCACATGCTTTATGATACTCCTTTTGTGCTTCAATTCTTGTCTTTCATGTGAGCATCATTAAAATTATCAATGCCTAGCTATAGGGCTTTAAAGAAAAGCGCTTGTTGGGAGAGAACCCAATATTTTTCCTTGCTGTTATTTAATAAATAAATTATTTAGCCTCTGTTTTGGTTGTGTTTTTTGTGTTTAATTAGTGTTTGTGCCAAGTAGAACCGTTGGGAAGACTTGGGGAAAGTCTTGTTGAACTTACTGTAAAAAACAGAAACTTTAGCGCTCACGAGAACTGCTGTAATTTTTATTTAAAAAGAGATATTTAGTTAATTATTTTTGCAGATGTTTAATAGATAAATTCCTCACGTCCAGAAGTTTATTTTAGAATTTTTGGGGTTCCAGATGTTGCGCTAGCTACTTATTACTACAGACTGTTCTGTTTTTGACAGATTCTGTTTTTCGTGTGTTGTTTGCTTATTTTGATGAATCTATGGTTAGTAAAATAGTTTATAATCCATAGGGAAGTTGTAATACAGTAGGTTTAACACCAATATAAATAAAGAATGAGTTAATTACAGTACCTTGAAGTGGTCTTTTGTTTTCTTTCGCTAACGGAGCTCACGAGTTTTCTACTTTAAGTTTTGTGTTGTGAAGTTTTCAAGTTTTGGGTGAATTCTTTTGATGGATTATGGAACAAGGAGTGGCAAGAGCCTAAGATTTGGGATGCCCATGGCACCCCCAAGATAATACAAGTACACCAAAAATTCAAAGCTTGGGGATGCCCCGGAAGGCATCCCCTCTTTCGTCCACTTCCATCGGCAATTTACTTGGAGCTATATTTTTATTCACCAACATGATATGTGTTTTGCTTGGAGCGTCATGTATTATTTTTTTCTTTGTGTTTTAGTATGACACAATCATCCTTGATGTACACACCTTTTGAGAGAGCCATACATGAATTAAAATTTGATAGAATACTCTATGTGCTTCACTTATATCTTTTGAGCTATGTAGTTTTGCTCTATGTGCTTCACTTATATCTTTTGAGCGTTATAATTTTGCTCTATGTGCTTCACTTAGATCTTTTAGAGCACGGTGGTGATTTGTTTTAAAGAAACTATTGATCTCTCATGCTTCACTTAAATTATTTTGAGAGTCTCTTAATAGCATGGTATTTGCTTAATAATAATATGCTTGGTATTCAAGATTTGTGAAACTTTCTTTTGAGTGTGTTGAATACTAAGAAAAGTTTGATACTTGATAATTGTTTTGAGATATGGAGGTGATAATATTAGATTCATGCTAGTTGAGTAGTTGTGAATTTAAAGAATACTTGTGTTAAAGTTTGTGATTCCCGTAGCATGCACGTATGGTGAACCGTTATGTGATGAAGTCGGAGCATGATTTATTTATTGATTGTCTTCCTTATGAGTGGCGGTCGGGGATAAGCGATGGTCTTTTCCTACCAATCTATCCCCCTAGGAGCATGCGCGTAATACTTTGCTTTGATAACTTCTATATTTTTGCAATAAGTATATGAGTTCTTTATGACTAATGTTGAGTCCATGGATTATACGCACTCTCACCCTTCCACCATTGCTAGCCTCTCTAATACCGCGCACCTTTCGCCGGTATCATACACCCACCATATACCTTCCTCAAAACAGCCACCATACCTACCTATTATGGCATTTCCATAGCCATTCTGAGATATATTGCCATACAACTTTCCACCATTCCGTTTATTATGACACACTCCACCATATCCCGGTACACCGCCGGAGGCATTCATATAGAGTCATATTTTGTTCTAAGTATCGAGTTGTAATTGTTGAGTTGTAAGAAAAATAAAAGTGTGATGATCATCATTTTTTAGATCATTGTCCCAAGTGAGGAAATAATGATGGAGACTATGATTCCCCCATATGTCGGGATGAGACTCGAGACGAAAAATAAATAAAAGAGGCAAAAAAGAGAAAAGGCCCAAATAAAAAAAATAAAAAATGAGAGAAAAAGAGAGAAGGGACAATGTTACTATCCTTTTACCACACTTGTGCTTCAAAGTAGCACCATGATCTTTATAGTAGAGAGTCTCTCATGTTATCACTTTCATATACTAGTGGGAATGTTACATTATAGAACTTGGCTTGTATATTCCAATGATGGGCTTCCTCAAAATGCCCTAGGTCTTCGTGAGCAAGCAAGTTGGATGCACACCCACTTAGTTTCTTTTTTGAGCTTTCATATACTTATAGCTCTAGTGCATCCGTTGTATGGCAATCCCTACTCACTCACATTGATATCTATTGATGGGCATCTCCATAGCCCGTTGATACTCCTAGTTGATGTGAGACTATCTTCTCCTTTTTGTCTTCTCCACAACCACCATTCTATCCCACCTATAGTGCTATATCCATGGCTCACGCTCATGTATTGCGTGAAGATAGAAAAAGTTTTGAAAAAGTTAGAGTATGAAACAATTGATTGGCCTGTCATCGGGGTTGTGCATGATTTAAATACTTTGTGTGGTGAAGATAGAGCATAGCCAGACTATATGATTTTGTAGGGATAACTTTCTTTGGCCATGTTATTTTGAGAAGACATAATTGCTTTGTTAGTATGCTTGAAGTATTATTATTTTTATGTCAATATAAACTTTTGTCTTGAATCTTTTGAATCTGAATATTCATATCACAATTAAGAAGATTTGCATTGAAATTATGCCAAGTAGCACTCCGCATGAAAAATTCTCTTTTTATCATTTACCTACTCGAGGACGAGCAGGAATTAAGCTTGGGGATGCCTGATAAGTCTCCAACGTATCTATAATTTTTGATTGCTCCATGCTATATTATCTACTGTTTTGGACTATATTGGGCTTTATTTTACACTTTTATATTATTTTTGGGACTAACCTATTAACCGGAGGCCCAGCCCAGAATTGTTGTTTTTTTGCCTATTTCAGTATTTTGGAGAAACAGAATATCAAACGGAGTCCAAACGAAATAAAACCTTCGGGAACGTGATTTTCTCACCGAACGTGATCCAGGAGACTTGGACCCTACTCCAAGGAGTCAAAGAGGCGGTCACGAGGGTGGGGGCGCCCCCCCTAGGGCGCGCCCCCTGCCTCGTGGGCCCCTCGGTGCTCCACCGCCGTACTCCTTCCTCCTATATATACCTACGTACCCCCAAACGATCAGAACAGGAGCCAAAAACCTAATTCCACCGACGCAACTTTCTGTATCCACGAGATACCATCTTGGGGCCTGTTCCGGAGCTCCGCCGGAGAGGGCCGTCATCACGGAGGTCTTCTACATCATCATAGCCTCTCCGATGAAGTGTGAGTAGTTTACCTCAGACCTTCGGGTCCATAGTTAGTAGCTAGATGGCTTCTTCTCCCTTTTTGGATCTCAATACAAAGTCCCCCCTCTCTTGTGCAGATCTATTCGATGTAATCTACTTTTTGCGGTGTGTTTGTTGAGATCGATGAATTGTGGGTTTATGATCAAGTCTATATATGAATAATATTTGAATCTTCTCTGAATTCTTTTATGTATGATTGGTTATCTTTGCAAGTCTCTTCGAATTATCCGTTTGGTTTGGCCAACTAGATTGGTAGTTCTTGCCATGGGAGAAGTGCTTAGCTTTGGGTTCGATCTTGCGGTGTCCTTTCCCAGTGACAGAAGGGGCAGCAAGGCACATATTGCATCGTTGCCATCGAGGATAACAAGATGGGGTTTATTTCATATTGCATGAATTTATCTCTCTACATCATGTCATCTTGCTTAAAGCGTTACTCTATTTTTAACTTAATACTCTAGATGCATGCTGGATAGCGGTCGATTAGTGGAGTAATAGTAGTAGATGCAGAATCGTTTTGGTCTACTTGTCACGGACGTGGTGCCTATATACATGATCATGCCTAGATATTCTCATAACTATGCTCAATTCTGTCAATTGCTCAACAGTAATTTGTTCACCCACCAGTAGAATACTTATGCTCTTGAGAGAAGCCACTAGTGAAACTTATGGCCCCCGGGTCTATTCTCATCATATCAATCTCCATCACTTTAATCTTGTTTTGCTTTTTACTTTGCCTTTTACTTTCACTTTGCATCTCTAGACCAAAAATACCAAAAATATTATATTTATCAGATCTCACTCTCGTAAGTGACCGTGAAGGGATTGACAACCCCTAATCACGTTGGTTGTGAGTAGCTATCGTTTTGTGCAGGTACGAGGGACTTGAGCGTGGCCTCCTACTGGATTAATACCTTGGTTCTCAAAAACCGAGGGAAATACTTACGCTACTCTGCTGCATCATCCTTTCCTCTTCGGGGAAATCCAACGCAAGCTCAAGAGGTAGCAAACCCCGTGGACAGGGCTGGCTGAATGGTAGCCGGTGGAGGAGCGGTGGAGGCTGGATGAACATGATCCCGTGGATGAACAGTCGCAGGTGGAGGCTGGAGGAGGTCGACGGTGGATGAACAGGAGCCCATTGTAAATCCCAAATTTTCAATTTGGAATGTTATACACTAGAACATCATTGCATATCATATTTATTGCATTTTGGTTGATCCAAGAAATTTTTCGCAACTCAAGGATCCCGAGAGAGTTGGGGATTTCGTTATTTTCATATTTGAGTTGTCTCGAAATTTGAAAATAGGATCATTTGATTTTATTTAGTTTATATTCAATAATTTCTATTTACAAAAATATGAGAGAGGGAATAAAATGACTTTCCCAAAATAAATAAATATTGAGGATTTAATAAAAAAATCAAATAAGATTTTATTTGTTTTTTGCTATTTATTTGAATTTAGAAAAATGCGCGTTTTTCAAATTGCATTTAGGCCCCAAATAAATGTTCATCCTGTGCGTCTTGATTTTAGAAGCCGGGGAAAATTTATTTCGGGATTTTTGGAGTCCGTTTAGTATTTCTTTTATTTGTTTTTCTGCGCGGAATTATTAAAAAAAACGCGAACCGACTTCGGGCCGTACCCGAGCGGGACTCCGCCCGGGGGCAGCCTTTAAATAGCGCCGCCCCGAGCCGCCCCAGCCCATCAGCGCCACCGCGCCCACCCGCGCCCGAAACCCTAACCATAGCCGCGCGCCGCCGCCCCGCGCTGCTGCCCCGCCCGCCGCCGTCCACGTCGCTTCCCGCGCCGCCGCCGCCCGCTGCGCCGCCTCGCCGCTCAGGGTAGCCGCCTGTCGCCGGCAGTTTTCTTTAGAAAACCGCCTGGTTTTTTTTTAAAGCCATGGTTTTTTTTAGATCCGTTTTTTTTAGAACGGTTTTTTCGGTTTAGGTCTATTTAGTGAACGTTCGCTCGATTCTTCGTTTTAACGAGCGTGTTCGTCGTTAGATCCAGTTAACGAATGTTCGTCGTTTAAACTGTTCATCATTTTCTTTTTCTCGGATTAAATCCGTCGATTTTTCTGATCGCGATTTCTGATCCAATTTTCGTTTTAGTATAACTTCTCGCTCATTTATCGGAATCAGGCGATTCAAGCGCCTGAGTTTCGTCTCGAAACCCTCTTTCCGTTTAACCAACTCAAACAAGTTTTTTTCTGTAAAAATTGCCCTAGATCCAGAATAGTAAACGAAGCCTATTTCTTTTGCCGTTTGTCTTTCGTTGCTTCGTTCGATTTTGATTCTTTTTGCCAACCGGAGTTCTTAAGTTGAACTTCTGGTTAGATCTCTTATTTGAGTTTTACCTGTGCATTAGTTTGAGTACTTATTGTATGCTTGTTTGTTTGTCTGCGATAGAATACCCGGAGTGCGCCGCTTGTTACTTCGAATCTCTAGGTTTCGCGGATCATCAGCAAGGCAAGTAACACTTTGATCATACCTTTCCTACTACCCAGTTTTATTGCATTAGATCAATCCTCACACATTGCATGATTAGGATCTAATTAAATTGTGGGATGGGAAGTAGTTGAGGTAGTACCTATTACCTGTTTATTATCAAACCTTTGGGAGTTACTTCTACGTTTGCTTATTATGCCATGCTATGCTAGTAAACGTGGATTGGGTGAGTGATATCAATGACAGATGTGAGTTTGTTAATTAATGGTTTATCTAAGGTGGCAACTTAAACACACATCTGGGTGGATTGAGGCACCTGGGTATTCCAGGACTTACCTGTTTTCTTTTGCACCGCCACCCAAGCTTAAAGGGATCATGAGACTATTCATACTAGAAACTTCCGTGTGCAGCCACAAGCTATTATGGGCTCTATCATAGTTGACTAAGTTGTGCGAACTCTTACAGTGGTAGACTAGCAGATGTAGGGGATGTAGGTGGTACGGTCTACCCGATCGTAAGGTGCTAGCGCTTCTGAAAGACTATGTCTCGGTCATCCGTCTTTTCAAACACCGTGTAGTGCGAGAAACCAAACGGAGGCGATCGAGTCTTGTGGGGAAAAGTGCGCAGACCTGTGCAGAGTGTAATAAACTAATCATGGTTAGCCGTGTCCCCGGTTATGGACATCTTGAGTATCTATTACCTGGATTTTCATGTGAATCTCAACATGTTACTCTAAATTAATTTTGTTGGGTTTTGTTTAATGATGATGTTTAATTGGGATTGAGAATGCTGTCAACCATTCTCAATGTTTAACAACTACCATGATAGTTAAATAAATTTATTCCTTTGAAGTAGGGAAAAATTGGCTTTACGCAAAACTGTAACCATAGAGCTTTCCACTAGCCAAATATGCATATAGTATAGCTGTTTCATTTCATTACTCTCTATGTGTTACCTTGCTAGCATATTCCAAGTGCTGACCCGTTTTCGGGCTGCAACGTTAATGTTGCAGACTTTTCAGACGATGATTAAGGAGTTTTTAGGTCGTGGTTCTATACTCAGTAATGCCGTTGGAGTTGATGGACTCACTTATCTTCCAAGCCTTCCGCTGTTATCGTTATTGGATGGCCTTAAGCCATATTTATTGCAATAAGTTCTCTTATGAGACACTCGATTTAATAAGTGTGTGATTGCTACTCTGCTATAAATCCTCCGAGTACTGTGTGGTGTCAGCATTACTGGTCCAGGGATGACACCGGAGCACAGAGATCAGACTGTTTGAGGTCTGGTCGCTACAGAGATGGTATCAGAGCACACGCTGACTGTAGGACACGACCACTAAGCTAAAAGACCTAGATCACTTTTCACTCTCTTCTCTTCTGACTTCTCATCTTTTCTACTCTTTAGGATGGCGGATGCAAGGAATAAGTTCACACAACCGGATGAAGATACACACTTTGGACGTCACTTGAAGGAAGTCACTAGATACCTGAATATAGGAGTACCAAGCTTCACCGGAACCTACAACGCCACTTTACCTGAAGAAGAGTGCTGGATGATTCAAGTTCAAGTTCTAGGAAGGACGTTCATGCCAGTCACTGAGCCCATAGAGTTTTCTTTTGATGCACCAACTTGGAGTATAGGAAAGAGCATGGCAGCTCACATCGCCATGGGACGCATTGGAGAAGTCTACCACAAGGATCTCAAGGATACTATCTACCAGATTTGTGGGCGCCGAGATGAACACTGGGAGATGATCAGCACCAGGAAGGATATATCAATCGCAGCTTTTATCCAGGAGTTAAACCAGCACATTCGACGACAGGAGAACCAGATGTGCGTCGACATGATAGATCTGAAGAAGGCTAAGACTAGAATCAAGGAGCTGGAGGAAGAACTCAAGGCAACACGTGAAGATTATGAAGAGGAAATTGAAGTATTGGTGGAGAAGAATGACGACCTGATCAAGAAGATTGGAATATTTATGGGAAGCCCTACACCAGTGGATGAAGACGAAGAACCCAAGGAGATTAGCCCGGAAGACTACATCATCATCGACGACACAGACTCAGACCCGGACGAAAGCGATGATGACTATGTTGATGAAGCTGGAGCAGATATCATGGAGTCTGCCGCCGAAAAATATTTCTAGTAGACCACCTCATCAGTAGTAGTAGTCCACCATGTAAATATAGTAGTCCGAGCACTTTTGCGATAGATAGATCGATTGTATGCCCTTGTTTGATTGAATGAAGTGAATTGTTTGCTTTTGCCTCATGTGCATATGGGTAGTGTTTTCTCTTTAGACCCCCTCTATTCTTACATCTCATCTTTTCTAAACCCTCAGATGCCTCCGAGACGTGACCCCGGATTTACCTTTCCACCGGAGCTCATCCAGTTGATCCAGCAGCAGAACACATTGATGTAGTTGCTAGTTCAAAATCAGAATCAGGGAAACAACAACAACAACCCACCACCACCACCACCTGTTGACCACTTAGCCCGTTTTCTTAGGTTGAACCCGCCGGTGTTTTCCAGTAGCACCGAGCCGATAGTAGCAGATGATTGGCTCTGCAAGATAGCTAGGGAGTTGACCACAGCAGGATGCACAGATGCAGAGAAGGTGAAGTTTGCCGCACATCAGTTAGAAGGACCCGCAGCATCATGGTGGGAGAATTTTCCAGCCACTTTCCCAGTCGACACTGTCACATGGGACCAGTTTCAGCAGGCTTTTCGTACTGCACATGTTTCAGCAGGAGCTATGGCCATGAAGAAGCGTGAGTTTCGCAACTTGCGCCAAGGAGGACGGATAGTTGGCCAGTATGTGGAGGACTTTAGTAAGTTAGCACGTTATGCCCCAGATGACGTCGCTACGGATGCAGCTAAGCAGGAGAAGTTTTTGGAAGGACTGAATGATGAGTTGAGCATGCAGTTGATGGTAGCAACCTTCAACAACTACCAGGAGTTGGTAGATCGTGCTCTTATGATTGAAGGGAAGCAGCAGCAAATTGAGAATCGTAAGAGGAAGTATGGACAAGGGAAGTACACTTCAGGAGCTCAGCAGAAGCCATGTTTTACCCCTAGACCGGGAGGACATTTTCAGCATACCCATGGAGGAGGTAGCTCGCACAATCACAATGGCACCAAGAATGGTAATGGCAATGGAGGAAGCAACGGCCAGAATCGCACCAACCCCTCAACCCCAGCCAAGAAGGACCTGAGCCAAGTCACTTGCTTTAAGTGTCAGCAGACCGGACATTATGCCAATGAATGTCCTGAAGGCCAAAATGGCAATGGAAGTTCTGAGAAGAAGCCGAACCCTTTCAACAGGGGACAGGTGAACCACGTTAGCATGGAGGAGGTTGAAGCCCAGCCTGATGCAGTAATAGGTAAGTTTCTAGTTAAGTCATTTACTGCACTAGTTCTTTTTTATACTGGTGCATCGCATTCATACATCTCAAGGGGATTTGTGGATAAGTATAACCTATCAACCCAAGCCCTTAGGTCACCCATGTTAGTAACCTCGCCTGGAGCAGAGTATGTGGCTAGTCTATGGTGTGATCGGTTACCACTAAGGATTGGTAACTATGTTTTTTCCTCAGACCTAATAGTATTGGAATCCCAAGGATTGGATGTGATATTAGGCATGGATTGGTTATCAAAGTATGAAGGGAATATTGAATGTGCTAGTAAGTCAATTTTGCTTACCACCCCAGAAGGGAGAAGGATCAAGTATGTATCCCGACATGTGCCAAAGAGGACTCAAGTAAATTGCCTAACAGGAGTTGTGCAGGAGGAAGTACCAGTGGTAAGGGATTTCCCTGAAGTATTTCCAGAGGAGTTGCCAGGAATGCCACTGGATAGAGATATTGAGTTTTTGATTGAGCTATTGCCAGGCACAGGGCCAATATCAAAGAGACCATATAGGATGCCGGCAAAGGATTTGGTAGAAATTAAGAAGCAGATTAAGGAGTTACTGGATAAGGGATATATTTGCCCAAGTTCTTCGCCTTGGGGATCGCCAGTACTTCTAGTGGAGAAGAAGGATGGATCGTTAAGGATGGTTGTTGATTACCGAGGATTGAATGAAGTAACAATCAAGAACAAGTACCCACTACCAATGATTAATGATCTGTTTGATCGATTGCAAGGAGCTAAGGTATTTTCCAAGATCGATCTGCGATCAGGATACCACCAGTTGAAGATTCGAGAACAGGATATACCTAAGACAGCTTTTACCACCAGGTATAGGTTGTACGAGTATACCGTTATGTCATTTGGTCTGACTAACGCACCCGCATATTTTATGAACATGATGAACAAAGTATTTATGGAATTTTTGGATAAGTTCGTCGTAGTGTTCATTGACGATATCCTGGTT
This sequence comes from Triticum urartu, assembly GCF_003073215.2. Lineage (NCBI taxonomy): Eukaryota > Viridiplantae > Streptophyta > Magnoliopsida > Poales > Poaceae > Triticum > Triticum urartu. Next base: position 512,363,049 of record NC_053025.1, on the reverse strand, counting down.
TATTCGAAGAATGAAGAGGAGCATAAGGAGCATTGCGACTGGTACTTGGAAAGCTCAGAGAACATCAATTATATGCCAAGTTCAGCAAATGTGAGTTTTGGTTGAAGGAAGTAGGATTCCTCGAACACGTTATATCTGGAGAAGGTATAGGAGTATATCCCACTAAAGTTGATACCGTGACCAAGTGGGAAGCCCCAACAACAGTTGGAGAGATCCGGAGTTTTCTTGGACTCGCAGGATACTACCGGAGATTTATTGAGAATTTCTCAAAGATTGCAAAGCCTATGACTGAGTTGTTGAAGAAAGATACCAAGTTCATATGGACGGAGGAATGTGAGGCTAGTTTCCAGGAGTTGAAGAAACGCTTTGTTACCTCACCAGTGTTGATTTTGCCAGACCAGACCAAAGATTATGAGGTGTATTGCGACGCTTCACATCGAGGACTTGGAGCAGTGCTTATGCAGGAAGGGAGAGTTGTTTCATATGCCTCAAGACAACTGAAACCTCATGAGTTGAATTATGCCACGCATGATTTGGAATTAGCAGCCGTAGTGCATGCTTTGAAAATATGGAGGCATTTCCTCATTGGAAATCATTGTGAGGTGTACACGGATCATAAGAGTTTGAAGTACATTTTCACACAGAAGGAGTTGAATCTCAGACAAAGGAGATGGTTGGAGCTCATCAAGGATTATGATATGAGATTGCATTATCATCCCAGAAAAGCTAATGTAGTAGCTGACGCATTAAGCCGTAAGAGCCATGTCAATACATTAATGACAGGAGAAATACCAAGTGAGTTAGCAGTAAATCTTCGTGAACTGTGTTTGGAAATAGTTCCGAGAGGCTATGTAGCAGCATTGGAGATTCAGTCAACATTGATGGATAGAATCAGAGAAGCTCAAAGGACTGACAAAGAGATTGCCGCCATAAAGGAGAAACTTAGCAAAGGAAAAGCTAAGGGATTTCGTGAGGATGAGCACGATACCCTATGGTTTGAAGACCGCGTTTACGTGCCCAATGACCCGGAGATCAGGAAGTTGATACTGCAAGAGGCACACGACTCACCGTATTCAATTCACCCAGGAAATACCAAGATGTACTTGGATCTGAAGGATATTTTCTGGTGGACCGGAATGAAGAAGGATATTGCGGAGTATGTAGCAGTTTGTGATGTATGTCAGAGAGTAAAGGCAGAGCATCAGAAGCCAGCAGGATTGCTACGACCATTGCCGATACCCGAATGGAAGTGGGATAAGTTAGGCATGGATTTTATCACGGGATTACCCAGGCCTCGTTCAGGCTATGACTCAATTTGGGTTGTAGTTGATCGATTGACGAAAGTAGCTCATTTCATCCCGGTAAAGACCACTTACACTAGTGCTAAGTTGGAAAAGATATACATGACCAGGATCGTATGTTTGCATGGAGTTCCGAGGAGTATCGTATCAAATAGAGGAACCCAGTTTACCTTAAAGTTCTGGAAGCAGTTGCACGAAACTTTGGGTACCAGGCTAGAATTCAGTACAACTTTTCATCCACAGACAGATGAATAGACCGAGAGAGTCAATCAGATTTTGGAGGATATGCTGAGAGTTTGTGCGCTAGATTATGGATCTAATTGGGACGATAATTTGCCATATGCAGAGTTCTCTTACAACAATAGTTACCAAGCCAGTTTGAAGATGGCCCCTTTCGAAGCTTTGTACGGAAGGAGGTGCAGGACACCGTTGTCGTGGGACGAAGTTGGAGACCGCCAGTTGTTTGGACCTGACTTGATTAAGGAGTCTGAACGGAAGGTGAAATTAATTCGCGATAGGCTCAAGATAGCCCAGTCCAGGCAGAAAAGTTATGCAGATTCTAAACGCAAGGAGACAGTTTACAAAGTCGGAGATAGAGCTTATCTTCAAGTATCTCCACTTCGGAGAACAAAGCGTTTTGGAGTTAAAGGGAAGTTAGCGCCACGATTTGTAGGACATATCGAGTTTTGGAGCGTATGGGAGAAGTGGCCTACAAGTTGGAATTGCCTGAAGGATTGTCAGGAGTTCATGATGTGTTCCACGTTTCCCAATTGAAAAAGTGTCATGCGGAGATGGCTGACATACCTTTGAGAGACACAGTGCCATTGGAAACTATTCAGTTGGATAACGATTTGACCTACGAGGAGAAACCAGTTAAGATTCTCGAGTTTGCCAGCCGAGTTACTCGCAGCAAGGTTATCAAGTTTTGCAAGGTTCAGTGGAGCCACCACACGGAGAATGAAGCCACCTAGGAACGAGAGGAAGATTTGCTCAAGGACCACCCTCACCTATTTTCTAGCCAACCCGAATCTTGAGGGCGAGATTCATCTTAAGGGGGGTAGGTTTGTAATATCCCAAATTTCCAATTTGTAATGTTATACATTATATCATCATTGCATATCATATTTTATTTTGCATTTTGGTTTATCCTAGAAATTCTACACAACTCAATGACCCACGGAGAGAGTTGGGGATTTCGTTATTTTCATATTTGAGTTTTCTCAAATTTTGAGAATAGGATCATTTGATTTTATTTACTTTATCATCAATTATTGATATTACAAAAATATAAGAGAGGGAATAAAATGACTTTTCCAAAATATAGAAATATTGAGGATTAAATAATAAAATCAAATAAGATTTTATTTCGAAGTTTTCCATGTTTTATTTAAATTTAGGAAAAATGTGTGTTTTTAAAATTGCATTTAGGTCCTAAATAAATGTTCACCTTGTGCGGCTTGATTTTAGAAGCCCGTGAAAATTATTTCAGAATTTAGGAGTCCGTTTAGTATTTCTTTTTATTTTTCTTCTGCGCGTCATAATTAAAAAAAACGAACCGACTTACGGGCCGTGTCCGACTAGGACTCCGGCCCGCCAGGGCTTTATAAGCCGGGGCAGCCCACCCGGGGCAAACCCTAGCCGCCAGCCCCGCCTCGAGCCCCGTGCCCCGCCGCCACCCGCATCGCCACCCGCGCCACCGCCGCCCGCCGCCACCCGCCGCCGCGCCGCCTCGCCGCCGCCGCCTCGTTTTCCGTGCCGCCATTTTTTATTTTTTTTCGAAAAACCGTTCGGTTTTTCCGTCGGTTTTTTTAGATTCGGTTTTTTAAAATAGATCGGTTTTCCGGTTTATTTAAATAGCGAGCGTTCCTTCGTTCTAGCGAACGTTCGTCGTTTTTCTTTTTCTCGGATTAAATCCGCGATTTTTCTGATCGCGATTCCTGATCCGATTTTCGTTTTAGTATAACTTTTCGCTCGTTTATCGGAATCAGGCGATTCAAGCGCCTGGAGTTTCATCTCGAAACCCTCTATTCATTTAACCAACTTAAACAACATTTTGCTATTGTAAAATTTTCCCTAGATCCAGATTAGTAGAACGAAGTTGTTTTCTTTCGCCATTTGACTTTTGCTTCGTTCGATTTGATTCTTTTTGCCAACCGGAGTTCTTAAGTTGAACCTTCTGGTTAGATCTCTTATTTGAGTTTTACCCGTGCATTAGATGAGTACTTATTGTATGCTTGTTTGTTTGTCTGCGATAGAATACCCGGAGTGCGCCGCCTGTTACTTCGAATCTCTAGGTTTCGCGGATCATCAGCAAGGCAAGTAACACTTTGACATACCTTTCCTACTACCCAGTTTTATTGCATTAGATCAATCCTCACACATTGCATGATTAGGATCTAATTAAATTGTGGGATGGGAAGTAGTTGAGGTAGTACCTATTACCTGTTTATTATCAAACCTTTGGGAGTTACTTCTACGTTTGCTTATTATGCCATGCTATGCTAGTAGACGTGGATTGGGTGAGTGATATCAATGACAGATGTGAGTTTGTTAATTAATGATTTATCTAAGGTGGCAACTTAAACACACATCTGGGTGGATTGAGGCACTTGGGTATTCCAGGACTTACCTGTTTTCTTTTGGACCACCACCCAGGCTCAAAGGGATCATGAGACTATTCATACTAGAAACTTCCGTGTGCAGCCACAAGTTATTATGGGCTCTATCATAGTTGACTAAGTTGTGCGAACTCTTACAGTGGTAGACTAGCAGATGTAGGGGATGTAGGTGGTACGGTCTACCCGATCGTAAGGTGCTAGCGCTTCTGAAAGACTATGTCTCGGTCATCCATCTTCTCAAACACCATGTAGTGCGAGAAACCAAACGGAGGCGATCGAGTCTTGTGGGGAAAAGTGCGCAAATCTCTGCAGAGTGTAATAAACTAATCATGGTTAGCCGTGTCCCCGGTTATGGACATCTTGAGTATCTAGTACCTGGATTTTCATGTGAATCTCAACATGTTACACTAAATTAATTTTGTTGGGTTTTGTTTAATGATGATGTTTAATTGGGATTGAGAATGCTGTCAACCATTCTCAATGTTTAACAACTACCATGATAGTTAAATAAATTTATTCCTTTGAAGTAGGGAAAATTGGCTTTACGCAAAACTGTAACCATAAAGCTTTCCACCAGCCAAATATGCATATAGTATAGCCGTTTCATTTCATTACTCTCTATGTGTTACCTTGCCAGCATATTCCAAGTGCTGACCCATTTTCGGGCTGCAACGTTAATGTTGCAGACATTTCAGACGACGATTAAGGAGTTTTTAGGTCGTGGTTCTATACTCAGTGATGCCGTTGGAGTTGATGGACTCACTTATCTTTCAAGCCTTCCGCTGTTATCGTTATTAGATGGCCTTAAGCCATATTTATTGTAATAAGTTCTCTTATGAGACACTCGATGTAATAAGTGTGTGATTGCTACTCTGCTATGAATCCTCCGAGTACTGTGTGGTGTCAGCATTACTGATCCAGGGATGACACCGGAGCACAGAGATCAGACTATTTGAGGTCTGGTCGCTACAACCGTCAGCTGAAGGGCTATCGAGAATATCAAATATGAAGGAGCAACCTCACATCGCCTCCCCTCGATGACTATGAAGAACAATGGCTGTTGCACCCCTTCCATCATCCATATAGCATGCATAAACATTCATTTATACACATTTAGCTCTGGTTTGGTCCATTTATCAACCTTGATTTGCACATCATCAATCACCCTCGCAGAGTTATTGCATGAATCTCCAAAGCAATTCTAGGTGGGCTAGTGATCCCTATTCTGTTAATAGCTTCTTTCCTTTGCTACCAAATATACCATGCACCCACATGATAGACTCTTGAAGACCTAGATGCTGAACTTTTGGTGACTGTCAATGTCGATCCGTAAGTAAGTTTTTAAAAACGGTAATGCCAAATATATCAGGATCAAGTGCTTGATCAATCACCTCTTTCAACCCTAGAGCTATCCAAATTTCTCAAGCTCTCATGCATGTGAACATTAGATGACGGACGTCCTCTACCCCCATCTGACAAAAAGGTAATTGTCTAGAAATTGATATATGTCGATTTGCTAGCAATGACATTGTCCTTCATCTCCCTCTATCGCCTCCCACATTTTTCTGGAGTAATAAAGAGACGAAAATAGTAGATTGAGACAAACAAGGTAACCAAGAAAGGGGAAATGATGTATTTATTTCTGTTTTTTGGTGATTTATTATTTCTATTTACTCCATGTATATGAACTATTCTGATATGGCTTCCAAAGACAAAAAAATAACTATTATGATATGTGAGTACAATGCCACCCCAAAAGTCCGAGCAGTCCACAACCTTCGAAGCAAAACCGCCTGAAATTGCCTTTTTATGGAGAACCAACTTAATGGTTTGATGGTTAGTATTCAATTCATGCTCTAGCCAACTCATGCAAAAGTCCGAACTGATGGAGAAAGACGGATAATATATTTCGACACCCCCTCACGTCTACGCTTATTTAGTCCTTAGACATGGGGTTTATATAGGCCGTGGAATCTTATCTTAATACTGCGTTGGCAGGGTCTTAAACTCAAGACCTCCTGGCTGTGGTACCATATTGAATTCATGCTCCAGCCAACTCATCCAAAAGTCCGAACTGATGAAGAAAGGCAGGCAATATATTTCAACAGTTAGGAGGGTGGTGGTATCAAACCATAGGTTCGACATTTTGGTGTCTCGTTAATGCGTTTTTTGGCGGAAAGGACTCAGATCTATTATAAAAATTCAGCAGGAGTACAAAGCACTCCAAAGATCACTACAGCCATTAGAACTAGCCGTCGAGGTGTTGTTGTCGTTGTCCCATACTGGAGTCGACCTATCCTCTTTTATGACAACCAGAAAGTTTTCATGCACATGCCCCTAAGGACCAGCACCCCCAAGCTGCAATCATCGCAGTTGGGCCCTTGAATCGGTGTGAAGAAGCTGACACCAAATCTCATTCTCCCGTATTCACGACAAGAAACCCTAACCTCGCTACCCCCAGGGAGTGGGCAGTAACCTACGTTGAAGCTTCGTCTAATCCATCGTAATGAACGAACTTGAGGAGGGTCAGAGCCTAGAAGATTAACTCGAAGAAGAAACGCCACCATGTGTTCGTGCTCCGCCATTGCGAGGACTAAAATCTAGCGTGTCTACTAGCCAGAGCCGAGGCACTAGATTACCCCTCCCCGTTGTCGGCTGTCGGAGCGGCTCATAGAGGGGAGGTGAATACACGAGCTCGCCGACAAAGATCGAGGGAAGGAAGGCTTTGCCCTAGTCGACTTGCGAGTGGGGAAACAAAGACATGAGTTATTGATGCAAATTATTATTGCTCTAGTGGGAGACGATGTTTTTATCGATAACGAGGCGGCTTTGATGACTTCCTCGGTTATGGAGGTCTGCAACTCTATGTAATGGTGTATGGGTGTGCGTGTATGTTGTAATTAAAATTTATAATCATTTTTATCACATCAAGAAGGTTATCATGTAGTACTTTTGTGCGTAGGAAATTTACTGTGTACAAAAATAGGTTGTTATTAGTGTAAACTAGGATTAAAGAAATGCACACCTGCTTATATCTAGAAAAAATACGTGTTTATTTAAATAGATCATACGTCAACTAATCGTTATTTTTGGCGAAACTTAGTTAAGCATTAATGTATTGTTGGAACATTAATATTATTAGCGTGGATGCTTATTCTCTCGGAGGACCTTGAGCTTTTGGATTATCTTACTATATATACAAGCATCTTTTGTTCTTTTCATTTGTGGTCTTGAATACCGATGATTTTGTTAGTGCTTCCAGCTTGTTCACGGAATCGAGTGGCTCTCAAACTTGATTGGTCACGTTCATGCCAGTCATGGGATTCCGCGGACCGCAGCCTTGATAGTTTTCAGTAGATCAATGGCAGATGGCCCATGCCATGAGGAAGCATGCACACATAAATGATCAAAAAGGAGTACACACTGGATCCAGATTTCCAGATAGGCGGGCATCATTGTTAATTCGGTGCCATGTAAAGATGATTAGGGTGACGTTTACCGATAATCTTTTCTTACATAGATGTGCTGCATGATTCGTGTCTGTTGCTTCCCCATGTAATCATGTACGGTGTACCTTCGAGGACTGTATCTTGAACGTTCGAAATAGCTGTATGGGTTGGGTTGGTACACATGGAGCAGGTTGTGGATCCGCTCTGATAAAGCGACATAATATTAGAGTGCATTATCCCCCTCACATATTAGATGTAATAACTTTTTTTTTTTTGCGAGAAAATTTTCAATCTATTCATCTTCAAGCATGGTAGTGCAACGAATACTAGAAATAATAGAAATTACAACCAGATCCATAGACCACCTAGCGACGACTACAAGCATTGAAACGAGCCGAAGGCGCGCCGCCGTCATCGCCCCTCAGTCAGGCACAACCTGTTGTAGTAGACAGTCGGGAAGTCGTCGTGCTAAGGCCCCGTAGGGCCAGTGCACCAGAACAGCAACCGCCGCAGATGAAGAATAATGTAGATCGGAAGTATCCAATCCGTAGACACACGAACGTAGACGAACAACCATGAGGTCCGAGCAAATCCACCAAAGATAGATCCGCCGGAGACACACCTCCACACGCCCACCAACGATGCTAGACGAACCACCGGAACAGGGGCTAGGCGGGGAGGCCTTTATTCCATCTTCAGAGAGCCGCCGCCGTCTCGTCTTCCTGAGCAGGACACAAATCCTAGCAAAACTGGAAGAAAAGACTAAAAACGGAGCCCTCCCGCCGGCTCTTGCCGAGATCCACCACGTCCCCATGGCCCTAGGGCCACCGGAGAGAAGGCGGACCTGCGGCGGACCTACGGCGGCGCTGACGGGAGGCAGAAACCCTAGCTTTTTGTGGAGGAGAAGGTGGCGGCTCTCCTTTTCATTGTTTGAGTCCAATACTATATATGATAATGCGTTGACAGTTCATTCAAACGGCCGTAGTGGTAGTTCTATCTCAAAGAATTAGATGATGCCCCGCGCGTTGCTGCAGGAACCTTGGTAAATCATATGTATAAATAAATGCTAGAAAAATAGAATTATTAGAAAAACAAATTTAAGAATGCTCTCAGGATATAAGAAAAAAATAAAGTATATGAAGCATGTGACAAAATGTTGTATAAAAAGAGAAATCTATTCAATTGACGTCAACCAGATGCTATTTTTAACAAAAAAGTGTAACATGGCCTACATATATTTGCTCCAAACATATTATATGTAGGTCATGCTACAAAAATGTGTAACATGACTGTCTATGCCCGCACAAAAATAATTGAAAAAACTAACATGCATGGTTACGGAGGTGGCATGGTTGCATGGATAAATTAGTGCATAAATTGTAATTTATGACATCATGCATGACTTGATGATGTGACACAGTTGCATGAATAGAGAATATAGACAGTGGGTTGCAACTATTTAAGAATAGAGGATAAGGTCTACATGACGCAATATTTATTATATTTTAAGTGGTTTGTATTTTTGATGAACTCTTATATTAAACTTGTATCCACTTTGCAAAGAAATAACTATTATGAAATGGAGGGAGTACAATTCAGTCACCGTTAATAAGAAACCAATGGTCATAATGATCGGCGGGGAAGCATTTCGGGGGGGTTTGGTTTCAGAGACTTTTTTGTTTTGGGACTAGAAAAAGTCCCTAGCAAATCAAACAGGGTGGGACTTTTCGCTAAAAGTCCTTAGAAGCACCTCCTTAAAAGTCTTTTTCAAAAAATCTTAGGGACTAGAAAAAGTTCTAGGACTAGAGAACCAAACAACACCTTAGCCCCAACTCTCTTTCCTTCCTTGCAACGGGCTACCTGTATGCCTGCTACGTAATATTTACATACCTCAATGGTGCAGTAACTTTAGAACGAAGATTTGCCAAATTCGCATTAAGGGGAGCTATGCAGCAATTCGACCATTGTTACTGTACTGAAATCCCAGGCTTATCCCAAAAAAATTATGGCTTGAACCCTGGTAGCTTGATTTTACCACGAGGAATCCATCCATCTGAGTTAGAGTTACGCTCAGTTTATAAAAAAAATTATTAACTTAGTAGTACTTATTGATACGGCACCGACGATTACCCCAGTCGAGACCCTGTCTCGCGGAAACGATAAGCAAGACTAGCTATGGTGGTAACATGGTTTGAGATCTTTTTTCACAGTGCGAGCGAAAACGATCCGAGCGTCATCATCGCGGCTCGGCGCCATAGAAACCAAAGTGAAGCGATAGCAGCGTTGATGTGGCCGGACGAACGCGAGTGACGTCCCTCCGGCTCGTGGAGAGGTGAGACGCGATTGACCAAGCACCCGTGCGGCTGCTCCGCCCACTCGCGCCACGACACGCGTAGAGCAAATCATATAACCGTGGGGTCCCTCGCCCGCACGTGTGGGGGATGTCAGCTGGTCGCGCTCCTCGAAAGGACTGGATCCCACGAAGCCACAATTTTCTACTTGATAATTAACTAACGATAATACCTGATTTGATTATATTTTCCTGTGTGTAAGTACTCCTATTAATGTATGGAGCCCAGCCCACTACCCGTCGGGCACGCTTCAACAAAACATTAATATATCTGCGGATGACTACGCGTGAGTAGGTGGATCTTTTTAACGTCCGTTAGATTCAGCTACCAGCTTTGCAAGAAGGTAGATGTTGCATTTAGGACGTTTGTAACAAAGTTCATGTTACAAAACAGATTTTTTTTACAACAAAGTTAATGTTGCAGATTTTTTTGTCTTCATCTATTATATGGTGTTACGAAAAAATATGTTTTGCAACATCATTGATATTGCAGAAATCTTTTTCTTGCGGCCGGGAGGATGTTGCAAAGAAAAAAACCACCGTCGCTCATGCCGGCCGGCGAGCTCACTGGTGAAGCACGTCGTTGTGCCCTTCCTCTGTCTCGTCTCCTTCTTCTCTCCCTCCTTCTCTGTGTGTGTGTGTGGATGCTGTGTAGAACGCGGCCGCCGAGCACGTCTGTTGCTGGACTCACCGACATGCTTGCCGACAGTGGTCGGGGCAGCACGGGGAGGCAGCGGCGTGATGGAAAGCTCGAGGGAAGCACGGGAGGCGACTGCTCTCGAGGGATCCAGATCCTGCAACACACCAGTTGTTGTGGTGGGAAGATTGCAACAACGACACTTGCAAAACCCAGTCTATGTAATAGGTTGCTCCCGAACCATGTGACTAAGATAAGATCCAACGACCAGGAAGACGGTGGACGCACGCGTCGTAACCAACCGGGTGATGTCAATCATTTCCCTTAGTAATTAGGGAGTGAGTTCCTAAAAAAAGTAATTTGGGACCAACTATTAGCAAGTCACCTGGGGTTTTTGGGGTAAATCACTATTTTTTTTACTTTGTGATGTTATTTTTTTCCGACCATTTTGCAATTGACTATGCTTAGTACACCCTTCGCTTTTATAATTCTTGTCGTGATTTTAGTTCACAACAAAAATTATGGAGTGAGGGGAGTAATTGACATATTTGATCCCGGTTTACATGCTTTCTTAACCGGGCCGGCAGGTGTGGATGTTTTCGTGTGGGTTTGGTATTTCTACGAGCAAACTAATCCAATCTCACAAAGAATGTTCATGGAACTACTAACTGCTATCGAAATGATTCAGACCATATTTCCAATATCATTCTTTTAACCTTTTATGGCAGATCTTGGTGCGCTGACTCTTTTTCCATGTATTTAGGGAGAGAGAGAGAGGGGATTAGTATATGATCTAGTTTAAATTGCTATATGTATGCAGATGATGCAGAAATACTTTCGCATCGGGGGAGTTCTTCTTTCTCCAAGTACGATCATTAGACCGATATGTGAGTAACCACAATAAGTATTTTAGAATGGAGGCAACAACAGCCAATTCTAAAACCGTTAGTACTAGAAGAGTCGGTGGATGGCCCTTGCAAATGTAGCCACGCCGCATCCCTTCAGTAGATAATATTTTTTTCTCGACGATGCAGTTCTCTTGGAACATGGCATAAGGTGTGATTCTATATACACACACGAGGTTTGCACACGTTTTCCCATGTCAAGTCTAAGAACTATCTACCTTGTCAACAAAAGTTAATTAAGTAAGGATATGATGTTCGATGTCCACTGGTTAGTTAAAGTGTGTGTGCATGCATCTAGTTAAAAGGATTTGCATCCATGAACAAATTAATTTTAATTTTTTAGAATGAAGAAAAGGGTAAAACTATACAATTTACATGATACTCTCAGTATTAAGAGTTTACTCGCTTATAATCATCGCAATTATCTTTTCTTCTTAGTATTATACAAAGATTCATAAACTAAAGAAACAAAAACAAAAAAACAAATATATTCAAAGGTAAAATTAATGAAATAATTTTGGAACATTGGATGAAGCCAATCCGATGGTTCAGGGATGGCAAATTTGAGCACTATTGGTTGTTGGATATCATCTTTGCTCCACCAAATTCTGCCACATTTTCTATCTAGAATCTGCCAAACTTTTTATCCTAAGTGAATTATCATTCTTTTTTTACTTTATGATTTACTATGCACAAATATCACTTCACAGACACTTCTCATTTGTTCTAGACTCTTCCATATTCCCCGACGTTGTTCTTCTACAAGGGTTCATACACTTTTACTTTTTTCATTCAAGGCTATGACAACACGTTCATAAATTCCAGTTGTCTTTGAAGATATCATGCTAGCTACTCAAAACTAGAATACTAGATACCTAATACAAATGTGTTAGGTATGTAGTACTCCCTCAGATCCACGATAAGCATTGTAGTTTTGAACTAAGGTTGAACAAACCTTAGTACAAAACTGTGGCGGTTATTTTGGATCGGAGGTAGAATTATACTACAATCTTCGAATATTTTGCAGTTGTAATTTGATTTTCAATTAGATGTACTACAGATATTAAAATCTACATCCACCTCATGCATAAATGACTCCCAACTTGCATATTTACCTGTTATAATGTGGAATGTCGATATTCATACACACTTTGGTTATGTAAGATCCTACGTGCAATGCACATTTAAGTAGGTTTGGTAATTTGCTGAAACCGAAGAATTGGACGTGAAATCCACCCTTCGGAAACAAGAAGTATTTATTTCGCAAAGAATAAAGTGGTATGGTGGGTAGAGTGTGCAAGTGTGTTAACTTAAGCACCAAAAGAAATGCATTCCAAAATTCACTTTTGATGGGGTTCATCATAAATTCTAGATAAACTACAAAGATATTATGATTTCTAAGTCAACAAAATTACACGTTGTAGTATTTCCGGCTTCAAAAGTGTAATTCTAAACCTAGTGTTCCACATAATGTGTGAAATGTGCCACCATCTGGTCAATGTCAGGTCAAGATCTGGAGACTCTCATATTTGAAGTTGATTAATATATCAGACAATCGAGACTTATACACTTAAAAACACTACTACAGATCCGAATAGCACTGACCCCTTAGCATTGATCATCCCCTGATCATGCATCAGTGACGAGAATTAGCACTGACCGGCCTCGAAGGCACCAGCGATAATGTATTTCTGAATCTACTTGATACTTATCATAGACCGGTCTGGAAGAGGCCAGTCTTTGATATTGTGTTCCAATGACCAAAATAGACCGAATGTTATCACTGACCATCTTATAGACTTGACCCATCTATGTAGACTATTCAACTTTGACATGTCAGTTTCCCGTTAGTGCTGGTTTATGCACGACCTGTTATAATCTACCATCCATTGACCGTCCCCATTCCAAACCCTTAATGACCCCGGCACCACTCTCTGTCGGCCTTCACCATTCTCGGCCACCTACACTCCTTCCTCTTGTACCTCCCCTCTGTCCCACCACCAATCCGTCACTCGGAGAGATTATGACATTGTGGCTGGCACCATGCGACGCAAGGACACAAATCAGCCATCAATGTGCTTCACTACCATGCGTCACCGCGACACCTTCACGCCCTTCATGAACGTCCATGTTCTGTTACGTCGTCGTTGGTGACATGTGGGCTTTGTCCACTCCGGTAGTTCCATTCTGCCCGACGGTCGCACGCCGGATCTCCCACGCATGTGTTTGGGACCGTAGACCCATGATGTGCTTCCTAATTCTTCAGTCATGCATGGCGGCGGCCACAAAGGTAAGTTTTGTTCCTTTCTATTTCTATTAATGTTGAAATTTGAAGTTTCCTATTGAAAGGGTCTATATGGTCGACTATAGGGGGGGGGGTGAATCTGCGGCTACTAATTTTTAGCTCTTTTAATCAAACTAGGCTTGACAATAAAATAGGTTGTCTAGATATGCAACTAGGTAGACAACCTATATGACAAGCATAAAAACAAGCACACAAGAAAGCACAAGATACAAAGACAATATAGCTTGCACAAAGTAAAGGATAGAAATAACCACAAGTGGAGTCGATGGAGACGAGGATGTGTTACCGAAGTCTCCTCCCTTTAGGGGGAGGTACGTCTCCGTTGAAGCAGTGTGGAGGTACAATGCTCCCCAAGAAGCCACTAGGGCCACTGTACTCTCCTCATGCCCTCACACAATGCAAGATGCCATGATTCTACTAGTGTTGCCCTTAAAGGCGGCCACCAAACCTTTACAAACAAGGTTGGGGCACTCCCCACAACTTAATTGGGTGCTCGCAACACCACCATCAAGCTTAACCATAATGGATTGTGGCTCCAAGGTGACCTCTTCTGCCTAGGGTGCCCAAACACCCTAGAGTAACAAGATCCACAAGGGATTAGTGGGAGGAATCAAATATCTCTTCGTGCAAGTGTAGATCGAGGTCCTCTCCTTCAAACCCAAGAAGATCAACAAGTTTTGATGGCCAGGGAGGGAGATCGAGCGAAAATGAGCTTAGGGGAAACAATGGAGTCAAGGGGATAACAGATAGGTCTTCTTGGGGAAGAAGACCCCCTTTATTTAGTGGGACAAAAGATCCAATGGGTAAGTGCTCAGCCCGCAGTAAAGCAGTACTACCGTTTCACGCGACAGTTCCAGCCTAATGCTAGTAAGCACAATAGTATTGGAGTGGTAGTGTTGCTGAAGCGGTACTACCGTCCATCCTAGTGGTACTACCACTTAGGATCACATAGCACAGTGAAACATCGGTACTAAAGTGGCGCCAAAGCGGAAGTACCGCTTTAAGTGGTACTACTGGTTAGCTACCGTCCAAGTACCATAAATACTGAAAGGCCAACAACAACCCCAAAATAAGCGGTAGTGGCAGCGGCACTAGAACACGAAAGTACCGCGCGAACAGTACTGCCATTCTACTATTGTGCTACTGTCAGGCCAACAGAAGACCAATCCCAAGCGGTAGTGGGTGTGGTACTAGTCTGCGAAAGTACTACCAACCAGTACTACCGTCGACTAGGGCGGTACTACCGCATGGGTGCTGCAAACTTGTCCAAGCACAAATAGTGGACTCCTCCATGTTGTAGAAAGGGTTAGTGGGTGCATATGAGTTTGTGCACATGTTGATTCCATCAAACCTGTAACACCCACAATGCAGCTATATCTCCCACATGTCGGAGCACGACTTAGAGGCATAACTGCATAGTAGGCATGTCGCAAGAGGGGTAATCTTTACACATCCCATGTACTGAATAAGAAAGGGATAAAGAGTTGGCTTACAATCGCCACTTCACACAATACATAAATATAGCATTACATCATCCAGAATACAATCAAGGTCCGACTACAGAACCAAAATAAAGAAATACCACCCCTATTGCTAGGTCCCCGATCGCCCAAACTAGGCTCCACTACTGATCGAAAGGAAACGAAACAACACAACGAACACGATCTTCATCGAGCTCCCACTTGAGCTCGGTTGCGTCACCTACACTGGTATCATCGACACCTACAAACTGGTTTTGGAAGTAATCTGTGAGTCACGGGGACTCAGCAATCTCACACCCTCGTGATCAAGACTATTTAAGCTTATGGGTAGGAAAAGGTAGTAAGGTGGAGCTGCAGCAAGCACTAGAATATATGGTGGCTAACTTACGCAAATGGGAGCGAGAAGAGAAGCAAAGCACGGTCGTGAACTAGAAGTGATCAAGAAGTGATCCTGAAACTACTTACGTTCAAGCATAACACAAGAACCGTGTTCACTTCTCGGACTCCGCTGGAAAGAGACCATCACGGCTATACACGCGGTTGATGCATTTTAATTAAGTTATGTGTCAAGTTTTCTACAACAGGATATTAACAAATTCCCATCTGCCCATAACCACGGGCACGACTTTTGAAAGTTCAAAACCCTGTAGGGGTGTCCCAACTTAGCCCATCACATCCTAGGAAGACCCGATCAGACTCGGAATCCCGGTTACAAGACATTTCGACAATGGTAAAACAAGACCAGCAAAGCCGCCCAGATGTGCCGACAAATCCCGATAGGAGCTGCACATATCTCGTTCTCAGGGCACACCGGATGAGCCAGACGTCGGGTTGGCATAGACCCTGGTTGCCCAGGGGGCGCCGGACATCGCTCAGGTTGGACCAACACTTAGAGAAGCACTGGCCCGGGGGGTTAAAACAAAGATGACTGTTGAGTCTGCAGAACCCAAGGGAAGGTGACAGGTTGTTAGTGCAAATGTAAAACTAAGGTTGGGCCTTGTTGGAGGAGTTTTATTCAAAGCGAACTGTCAAGGGGTTCCTATAACACCCAACCGCGTAAGGAACGCAAAATCAAGGAACATAACACCGGTATGACGGAAACTAGGGCGGCAAGAGTGGAACAAAATACCGGGCATAAGGCCGAGCCTTCCACCCTTTACCAATTATATAGGTGCATTAAAGTAAACAATATATAATAGTGATATCCCAACAATATCCATGATCCAACATGGAATAAACTCCATCTTCACCTGCAACTAGCAACGCTATAAGAGGGGCTGAGCAAAGCGGTAACATAGCCAAACAACCTTTTGCTAGGAATGGTGGGTTAGAGGCTTGACATGGCAATATGGGAGGCATGATATAGCAAGTGGTAGGTATCACGACATAGCAAAAGAGCGAGCAACTAGCAAGCAAAGATCTCCGAGTTGACGAAAGCTTGATCCTCGTAAGCGTACTCAACGGGTTCCTCGATCACGAACTCGTCTCCCGGCTCTACCCAAGACAAGAACACAAGCAAAGGAAAACCACAATCAACCACGGTGCAATGCGCAAGCAACATGATGCAAAACATGACATGATATGCGGGATGTGATATGAAATGCATATGCGTGCTCCGGAAGGAAAAGATTGAACCATGCCTCAAACAGGCAAACCAAGTGCACCACTAGAAAGATGAGTTGATTTCGGTCGAAATCGATATAAAGATCACCGGAATCGGATGCACGGTTTACAAATGGCAAGCAAAACAAGAATGGCACAATTCTGCGATAAACAGCACGATGCCATCTAAAATGAAACAAGAAACTAAGCTACTGCACTCTAACATAGCAACAAAGCACATGTCAGTGATCTAATCAAGTTGCTTGACAAAATATGAACAATGAGCTATGGCTAAATCACACAAGACCAGGTTCAAACAAGCATGGCAAAAGTGCAAAAGATATCAGCTTCACAGACTTTGTGAAAATACTAACATGTTAGGAATTAACATCAGGAAGCAATGTTTAGAGCAAGATATTAACATGCTACAGGAACAGAACATAGCAATACAAGGCATGGCATGAATCTAATCAAAGCATATAACAAAAGTCTCTTACTGACCATAAGCCAAAAAGGATCAGAAGAAATGATGGAACCCATATAAACATAGCAAGTTTCGTTAACAGATTCACACTTAGCAGAAAACTAGACATGGCATCAACAGAATTATGAAGGCATCTTTGCAAGCTCGATGTGAAGGAAATATGCCCTAGAGGCAATAATAAAGTTATTATTTATTTCCTTATATCATGATAAATGTTTATTATTCATGCTAGAATTGTATTAACCGGAAACATGATACATGTGTGAATACATAGACAAACAGAGTGTCACTAGTATGCCTCTACTTGACTAGCTCGTTGATCAAAGATGGTTAAGTTTCCTAGCCATTGACATGGGTTGTCATTTGATTAACGAGATCACATCATTAGGAGAATGATGTGATTGACTTGACCCATTCCGTTAGCTTAGCACTTGATCGTTTAGTTTGTTGCTATTACTTTCTTCATGACTTATACATGTTCCTATGACTATGAGATTATTCAACTCCCGTTTACCGGAGGAGCACTTTGTGTGCTACCAAACGTCACAACGTAACTGGGTGATTATAAAGGTGCTCTACAGGTATCTCCGAAGGTACTTGTTGGGTTGGCGTATTTCGAGATTAGGATTTGTCACTCCGATTGTCGGAGAGGTATCTTTGGGCCCACTCGGTAATACACATCACTTAAGCCTTACAAGCATTGCAACTAATGAGTTAGTTGCGGGATGATGTATTACGGAACGAGTAAACAGACTTGCCAGTAACGAGATTGAACTAGGTATTGAGATACCGACGATCGAATCTCGGGCAAGTAACATACCGATGACAAAGGGAACAACGTATGTTGTTATGCGGTCTGACCGATAAAGATCTTCATAGAATATGTGGGAGCCAATATGAGCATCCAGGTTCCGCTATTGGTTATTGACCGGAGACGTGTCTCAGTCATGTCTACATTGTTCTCGAACCCGTAGGGTCCGCACGCTTAAGGTTTCGATGACAGTTATATTATGAGTTCATGAGTTTTGATGTACCGAAGGAGTTCGGAGTCCCGGATGAGATCGGGGACATGATGAGGAGTCTCGAAATGATGGGTCTCGAGATCTCGTAGAAGAGTCGAGTGAGTCTTGGTAGGAATGGGATGAACGACCATCTATGATTGTCCGAGACATCCGGAAAAGTGTTTACGAGTGAATCCCGAAGTTACACCTACTGACCAGAGCCACGGCCCAGGTAATGTTAATTCCTATTGGGAACCGACCAGGTAGGACGGTAGGTATATGTAGATGTGGGTAACCTAAGATACCAATTGGATGAATGTCTATGCCCAATAATCGAGATTTTTTAAGATGCCCTGAATCTAGAAGAATATCAAATTTGAGCTAAGATAAAGAACCAAAATGTGAATTTCGCCGCCTGGGTAAGATAGTAATAGTGGTCTGATTATCTTTCGGGCCTCCTTATTACGGGAAGGCAAATTTAGAGGAGAGGTTGCCTTAGAAGAAGGTTAGACTGTCTCCGCTGTCGCTTCCTCGTGGGTACCAGTGATCTATTGGTGAAACGAAGTAGTTGTCGTCACTTTCCTCTCACTTCTTCATTTGGATTCCTCGGGATTTCCCACGCTCTTCCTCTGCCTAAATACTCAACTAAGGAAGGTCATGGTTAGTCCTACTCCCCCCTCCTTTGAATCATTTCAAGAGGTTGGAATGGTGTAGGTGGGAGTAGGATATCCCCGCTGCGTTGGTCTGCCGCCCTCCTCCTTAGTCTCGGCACACTCTTCCCTTGGCGTCCTTATATATACAGGGCAGGGGCACCTCTAGATAGACACAGTTGATCATTGATCTCTTAGCCGTGGTCGAATGGGTGTCCCTCTACCCTATCCATTATAGTGCTCTGGATAATATGTCGTAGCTGTGCGGTGCCCTCTTAGCGAAGGCCTCGATAATATGGCGAGTGTCTAGGCGAAGCCCTACGACGGTAGAACATCAAGATCGTCACCACGCCGTCGTGCTGACGGAACTCTTCCCCGACACTTTGCTGGATCGGAGTCCGGGGATCGTCATCCGAGCTGAACGTGTGCTAGAACTCGGAGGTGCCAGTTTCGGTGCTTGATCGGTCGGGTCGTGAAGACGTACGACTACATCAACCGCGTTGTGCTAACGCTTCCGCTTTCGGTCTACGAGGGTACGTGACAACACTCTCCCCTCTCGTTGCTATGCATCACCATGATCTTGCGTGTGCGTAGGAAAATTTTTGAAATTACTACGTTCCCCAACAGTGGCATCCGAGCCTAGGTTTTATGCGTTGATGTTGCGCACGAGTAGAACACAAGTGAGTTGTGGCGATATAAGTCATACTGCTTACCAGCATGTCATACTTTGGTTCGGCGGTATTGTTGGATGAAGCGGCCCGGACCGACATTACGCGTACGCTTACGCGAGACCTGGTTCTACCCGACGTGCTTTGCACATAGGTGGCTGGCGGGTGACAGTTTCTCCAACTTTAGTTGAACTGCCCGGTCCTTGCGAAGGTTAAAACAGCACCAACTTGACAAACTATCGTTGTGTGTTTTCATGATGCGTAGTTGAACATGTTTTTTGCTACGCTATAATTGAGTGGTCTATTTGGCGGAAAATAGTGAAAACAAGCACCACTGGAACAACCTAAAACTATTTAGTGTGATCTAGTTATGAGAGATGCGATAGTGTAGAGGATACGAGAAAGCGGAGTTGAACATTGCTAAAAGCTCGATTTAGGTGCCAGGTAATAGAGACTCTGGTAAGTATATGTAATGCTACATATCTGAATAGGATTAAAGTGAACAACTTGATCGAGTGGAGCTAGTACTCAATTCGTCTTACGTGCCTTTTTGGCAGGCATGTTGTGATGTGATAATGGTGTCAAAGTATGTATGTGCTTAAATTTTTGTTATATGACAGTTATGGATCTGATGTATTCTGTAACGTAGTTCTATTCGGCATTGACTGGCTAGGTGCCTTTGATTGTCGCTTTATTGTATGACTTGGTGCATGCTAAAGTTAAGATAGTCGGCGCTGTAATTGCTTACTTTATCACTAGCATATCTTGGGTGTTAGCGGATAGTCATGGAAGCATTGAATATTTGGTCGAGTGTCGGACACAGATGCTTAGCTGGATGCGAGAATCTAGAAGGTGAGTGTGTGTTCTCAGACAAAGGCCGTCACGATGGTTGGTGATGCACCTGCGCGATATGCTGAGTAACTCGTGGAAGCATGTGCGAATTGCACAAGTGAGCAAGATGTGGCGTTAATGTCGCGCACCGAGAGTATACGCTCATCATGCTTATATGTTTATGTTGGAAATGTTTACATTCTTGTTTGATGATCATACTATCTCTTCGTTTTTGACAAGAAATATTGTTAGCTATTGTTCTAGAGTGAGATCTCCTCCATCTAATATTGTTTATGACTAAACTCATAGCTTACTCCGCTGATGTGTAGACTGTGCACTGGATGTAGCGATGTGCCCAGGTATGCGTGAGTGTGCTGGGAGACCACGTTGCATAGATTGATTCACCATCGAGGTGTGTGATAGCTACCTGTACGTCTACATACCTGCATAAACAGTGCACGCAGTGTGTTGAAACTACTAATCTCGCCTGAACCATAAATTCGTCTGTGTGTAATCATGAGAACGAGATAATCCGACGTATTAGCGCATATAGGTGTCCAAATAGTCTCGGCAGTCAATGGAGTACCTACTCCGAAGTTGTGAGTCCTCCTGTCGTCGGCAGTGTTACCTTAAAACACTCACATGCTCAGCACTCTTCTCTCAGAGGATTCTATGATTATAGTCGCCAATTGCTGCTATCGTTATGGAGCGACTGTAGGTGTAATGTCCCGCTTTGCAACGATGATCTCGATGAAATTTTTATGACGAACCTTTTATTGCTTAGTTTCGTCGAATGGAGTCGGGCGATCATATCGAGGGATTGTGAGCACTTATTCGCTTAATGTCTACAGATATGACTACTACAGTAGTAGTGAGGTGACATTCACATTGAAAGCTACTCCATCTACACGTGCATATATCCTTCTATGAGATCGTTGTGGTGTGTATTCGTTCTCAGATGGATGGGTCACCGTGACAGCACTCGGACTCTAATGGATTGTATATATCGGCTTAGCGCGACGGATTGTCTGAATATAAGTGGGATAACGTAGTCTTTTAGTTTTCAGTTCGAATATCACGATTCCTGAAAACATATAAGAGATTAACTCGAGTGAACTTGTACGGTCAACTCCACTCCGTGATAGTTGATTAGTCTATCATACTGTTGCCTTAGTTATTCCCATCGAATAGCATTGAGGCTCCCGATTTGCCGAGCAGCCATTACCATAGATAGATTATAATATGTGATGGACTTTAGGTACCAATGCCAAATTTGTGTGTCCTAGGTAAACGGTGTATCTCTACTCCTTCCACAGTGAGAAGATATTAAGATAGTCAGAGCTCATTATGATGGACGCTTGCGATCTCAAGTGTACTGCACGATTGCACCACACTATATCCTGCATTATGGCTTAGGACAGAAGGATTATCGCTGCGCTGCGACTTAGAATGCATCAGCTATAACCTCAATCAGGTGAGACGCTAGACACTATACCTGATCTTTGGACAACCCGGAGGTCGAGCAGTTCACTCGCTCAAGACTTAATTGAGATCTTATACTTGTAGTGTAAGTCACGTATGCTTATATGCACATTGAGGCTTTATAGTATATACGTTTGATTTGTGCGAGCCATGTATAAATACAGTGACTCGCTAGATAGTTGCCGATCTTGTCTAATAGCACGCTGGTTGTGACGTCAACAGAGCTCATCATAGCTTTTGCTCAGTAGTTGAATATTGAGCTTCAGATGTTACAAAGTGCATTAATATGAGCAGCTCTGTGCAAGCTTGGAGCATATGTAAATCTACTCCGATCCTCTCAGGATACTCTCCTAAGCCGTAAAATTATGTGGAGGATATCGCACAATCATATGCAATAGTAGATAGTGATAGGTGCTCAGGTTATAGTGTCTTGAACCTATATGATTCCTGGTTCACCATAAATTTTGCACCATAAGTTCCTCCATTAAACCCTTTTAGTAAAAGAGAGATCCATTTTTACCCATAAGTTCATAAGGAACTGGTCAGAGATGAGCTATTCAGATCGCCTTGATCAAGTGGGATAGTATTCTTCGCACAGTGACCTATTAGAGTGAAGTGTAGTTCTAAGAATGACTTCTTAGATATCCGAGCCTATGACAGAGTGTTATGTTGTGAACTAACGTGTGATAGGGTTTATGCATATTAGTAATTTTGATATTGCAAGCGGGGGTATAACCTTGGACCAATAACTTCACGATTCCACTCCGCCTCCTCTATTTTCCATGATGCATGATGGTCAGCTAATACGGTACCAATATGGTTTAGAATCGAGAACAACCGATCTCCAAGTTGTATGATATGGTGTTAATAACGAAAGAGCGCCACTAGTTAGTAATGCTCAAAAAAGTGTAGCTCAGTCTGGTGTTGACCATATCGCCCGGTAGATGGTGCATAATAAGTATTAATTTCGTCTTGTTTACCTCATACCTTAGCTATTTCCATTGTGCTGTCTTAGTGGCTAACGTACGACTTGTTGATGCATCTCTCCTAGTGTCTGGCGTAATGAACTTTATGTTCTATGTTGCAAACCCTCATTGATCCTCTGTGTTTGCGCTGAACACGCTCAACTTATAGACAGAGATACCATGATAGAATAGCTCGGTTTTTGTCGGGTTTTTTCTTTCTTGTTCCCACTGTCCGACTCACTTGAGAAGGTGTCTCCTCTCTAACTATGTGGTTGACTTGAGTGGTTGCTATCTAATGTAGACTAGGGATATTGCCTACTGGCTGTGTTTCTCTGCGCCACTCATTGGATCATTGCGATGTTCCATAGTTCTAAGTAGCATGAGAGGAGTCACAGTAGTAGTGTGCGTTCGGAGTGATGTGAGTAGTAACGGTTTAGAGGGTGTCTCTGTCCCGTTTGAAATGGAGCAATCGACCCAATCCTATCGATCCTGAGCACTAAGGTGCGTAGTTTTATGTGTCGTTGATGTCCTAAAGGTTGTGTTCTAGTCAGATCGCTCTCCTGCAATTGACTCATCGTGAAGTAGCTTCCGTGGTCTGATGCTCCTTGGTGTCTTTGGGGATACTTAGAGTGTTGGGTTGATGTCTTTTTGTCGCCATAACGTTTTCATCTCGGTGACACCTGTATGGTGTGAGTGAGCTTTCTGTGCTGCTGATCAAGGTTCACTACAGGTTTATGGTCGTGAAGAAGTGGTTTTGTGTGAGTTTGGTCGATTGGTGAATCTAATTGGATGACTGGGTTTGTCGGTGATACTTGTCACTAGCCGTTGGTTAACGAGAGAGGTGCTGATCTTCTGGGCCACTCGGCAGGACATCTCATAATGTGCACAATGTGACCTAGGAGTTGATCACGGGCATTGATGTGTTACGGATAGCGAGTAACCCAGCTAGCTTGTGGCTCTTCGTATCAAAACTTCTTGTTCTGTGGTCGTGAACGGGTACGAGATGAAGCTTTTGCCAAACTTTGGGGTATCTGGGAAAGGTTACTCGATACCGCTGACGGTTGTCGCATCATCTGCGGAGCAATGGAACGTAGCGTCCTACCGTGATTAGCGCCATATAGGGGAAATGTGTATAGCTCTTGTTGACTTGTAAAAATCCATTTTGACATCGTGGTTCATCCGATGAGATCATCGTGGAGCATGTGGGAGCCAACATGGGTATCCAGATCCCGCTGTTGGTTATTGACTGGAGAGTTGTCTCGGCCATGTCTGCATGACTCCCGAGCCCGTAGGGTCTACACACTTAAGGTTCGATGACGCTAGGGTTATAGGGAATAGATGTACTTGGTCACCGTATGTTGTTCGGAGTCCCGGATGAGATCCCGGACATCACGAGGAGTTCCGGAATGGTCCGGAGGTAAAGATTTATATATGGGAAGTCATCATACGGTCACCGGAATAATTCGGGGGTTACCGGTATTGTACCGGGACCACCAAAGGGGTTCCGGGGGTCCACCGGGAGGGTCCACCTGCCCTGGAGGGCCCTATGGGCTGTGTGTGGAGAGGGAACAGCCCCTTAGTGGGTTGGGCGCCTCCCCCTAGGGCCCACGCGCCTAGGGTTTGGGGGAACCCTAAAGGGGGGCGCCCCCTTGCCTTAGGGGGCAAGGCAACCCCCCTGGCCGCCGCCCCCTCCTCAGATTGGATCTGAGGGGGCCGGCCCCCCCTCTCCCTTGCCCCTATATATATGTGGGGGATGGGAGGGCAGCCGCACCCAAGTTCTTGCGCAGCCCTCCCCCTCTCCCAAGTCCTCCTCCTCTCCCGCGGTGCTTGGCGAAGCCCTGCAGGATTGCCACGCTCCTCCTTCACCACCACACAGTTGTGCTGCTGCTGGACGGAGTCTTCCCAAACCTCTCCTTCTCCCCTTGCTAGATCAAGGCGTGGGAGACGTCACCGGGCTGCACGTGTGTTGAACGCGGAGGCGCCATTGTTCAGCGCTTAGATCGGAATGAACCGTGATCTGAATCGCTGCGAGTACGACTCCTTCATCCGCGTTCTTGCAACGCTTCCGCTTAGCGATCTACAAGGGTATGTAGATGCACTCTCCTTCTCCTCATTGCTAGATTACTCCATAGATTGATCTTGGTGATGCGTAGAAAATTTTAAATTTCTACTACGATCCCCAACAAAGGGAAGAAGGGGAACTTCAAGAAGAACGGCAAGCGAGTTGCTGCTCAAGTGAAGAAGCCCAAGTCTGGACCTAAGCCTGAGACTGAGTGCTTCTACTGCAAAGGAACTGGTCACTGGAAACGGAACTGCCCCAAGTATTTGGCGGATAAGAAGGATGGCAAAGTGAACAAAGGTATATTTGATATACATGTTATTGATGTATACTTTACTAGTGTTTATAGCAACCCCTAAGTATTTGATACTAGTTCCGTTGCTATGATTAGTAACTCAAAATGGGAGTTGCAGAATAAACAGAGACTAGTTAAGGGTGAAGTGACGATGTGTGTTGGAAGTGGTTCCAAGATTGATATGATCATCATCGCAGACTCCCTATACTTTCGGGATTAGTGTTGAACTTAAATAAGTGTTATTTGGTGTTTGCGTTGAGCATGAATATGATTTGATCATGTTTATTGCAATACGATTATTCATTTAAGTTAGAGAACAATTGTTGTTCTGTTTACATGAATAAAACCTTCTATGGTCATACACACCAACGAAAATGATTTGTTGGATCTCGATTGTAGTGATACACATATTCATAATATTGAAGCCAAAAGGTGCAAACTTAATAATGATAGTGCAACTTGTTTGTGGCACTGCCGTTTAGGTCATATTGGTGTAAATCGCATGAAGAAACTCCATGCTGATGGGATTTTGGAATCACTTGATTATGAATCACTTGATGCTTGCGAACCATGCCTTATGGGCAAGATGACTAAAACTCCATTGTCTGGAACAATGGAGCAAGCCACTGGCTTATTGGAAATAATACGTACTGATGTATGCGTTCCGATGAGTGTTAAGGCTCGTGGTAGGTATCGTTATTTTCATACCTTCACAGATGATTTGAGCAGATATGGGTATATCTACTAGATGAAACATAAATCTGAAACATTTGAACAGTTCAAAGAATTTCAGAGTGAAGTGGAAAATCATCATGACAAGAAAATAAGGTTTCTATGATCTGATCGCGGAGACAAATATTTGAGTTACGAGTTTGGTCTTCAATTAAAACAATGTGGAATAGTTTCACAAATTCGTGCCACCTGGAACACCACAGCATAATGGTGTGTCCGAACGTCATAACCGTACTTTATTAGATATGGTGCGATCTATGATGTCTCTTACCGATCTACCACTATCGTTTTGGGGTTATGCATTAGAGACAACTGCATTCACGTTAAATAGGGCACCATCGAAATTTGTTGAGACGACACCGTATGA
Source organism: Triticum urartu (assembly GCF_003073215.2). Lineage (NCBI taxonomy): Eukaryota > Viridiplantae > Streptophyta > Magnoliopsida > Poales > Poaceae > Triticum > Triticum urartu. Next base: position 512,336,867 of record NC_053025.1, on the reverse strand, counting down.
ACTATGGTTTGGCAAGAAACCTAAGCTGTCGTTTCTTAAAGTTTGAGGTTGCAATGCTTATGTGAAAAAGTTTCAACCTGATAAGCTCAAACCCAAATCGGAGAAGTGCGTCTTCATAGGATACCCAAAGGAGACAATTGGGTACACCTTCTATCACAAATCCGAAGGCAAGACATTCGTTGCTAAGAATGGATCCTTTCTAGAGAAGGAGTTTCTCTCGAAAGAAGTGAGTAGGAGGAAAGTAGAACTTGATGAGGTAACTGTACCTGCTCCCTTATTGAAAAGTAGTTCATCACAGAGAATCTGTTCCTGTGACTACTACACCAATTAGTGAGGAAGTTAATTATGATGATCATGTAACTTCAGATCAAGTTACTACCGAACCTCGTAGGTAAACCAGAGTGAGATCCGCACCAGACTGGTACGGTAATGCTGTTCTGAAGGTCATGTTACTTGACCATGACAAGCCTACGAACTATGAGGAAGCGATGATGAGCCCAGATTCCGCGAAATGGCTTGAGGCCATGAAATCTGAGATGAGATCCATGTATGAGAACAAAGTATGGACTTTGATTGACTTGCCCAATGATCGGCGAGCCATTGAGATTAAATGGATCTTCAAGAGGAAGACGGACGCTGACAGTAGTGTTACTATCTACAAAGCTAGAATTGTCGCAAAAAGGTTTTCGACAAGTTCAAGGTGTTCACTACGATGAGAGTTTCTCACTCGTATCTATGCTTAAGTCTGTCCGAATCATGTTAGCAATTGCCGCATTTTATGAAATCTGGCAAATGGATAAACAAAACTGCATTCCTTAATGGATTTATTAAAGAAGAGTTGTATATGATGCAACCAGAAGGTTTTGTCAATCCTAAAGGTACTAACAAAATATGCAAGCTCCAGCGATCCATCTATGGACTGGTGCAAGCATCTCAGAGTTGGAATATACGCTTTGATAAGTTGATCAAAGCATATAGTTTCATACAGACTTGCGGTGAAGCATGTATTTACAAGAAAGTGAGTGGGAGCACTACAACATTTCTAATAAGTATATGTGAATGATATATTGCTGATCGGAGATAATGTAGAATTATTCTGCAAAGCATAAATGAATGTTTGAAAGGAGTTTTTCAAAGAAAGACATTGGTGAAGCTGCTTACATATTGAGCATCAAGATCTATAGAGATAGATCAAGACGCTTGATAAGTTTTTAAATGAGTACATACCTTGACAAGATTTTGAAGTAGTTCAAAATGGAACAGTCAAAGAAGGAGTTCTTGCCTGTGTTACAAGGTGTGAAGTTGAGTAAGACTCAAAACCCGACGACGGCAGAAGATAGAGAGAGAATGAAAGTCATTCCCTATGCCTCGGCCATAGGTTCTATAAAGTATGCCATGCTGTGTACCAGACCTATTGTGTACCCTGCCCTAAGTTTGGCAAGGGAGTACAATAGTGATCTAGGAGTAGATCACTGGACATTGGTCAAAATTATCCTTAGTGGAATAAAATATATGTTTCTCAATTATGGAGGCGACAAAAGGTTCGTCGTAAAGGGTTACGTCGATGCAAATTTTGACACTGATCCAGATGACTCTAAATCTCAATCTGGATACATGTTGAAAGTGGGAGCAATTAGCTAGAGTAGCTCTGTGCAGAGCATTGTTGACATAGAAATTTGCAAAATACTTACGGATCTGAATGTGGCAGACCCGTTCACTAAACTTCCCTCACAAGCAAAACATGATCACACCTTAGTACTCTTTGGGTATTAATCACCTAGCAATGTGAACTAGATTATTGACTCTAGTAAACCCTTTGGGTGTTGGTCACATGACGATGTGAACTATGGGTGTTAATCACATGGTGATGTGAACTATTGATGTTAAATCACATGGCGATGTGAACTAGATTATTGACTCTAGTGCAAGTGGGAGACTTAAGGAAATATGCCCTAGAGGCAATAATAAAGTTATTATTTATTTCCTTATATCATGATAAATGTTTATTATTCATGCTAGAATTGTATTAACCGGAAACATGATACATGTGTGAATACATAGACAAATAGAGTGTCACTAGTATGCCTCTACTTGACTAGCTCGTTGATCAAAGATGGTTAAGTTTCCTAGCCATTGACATGGGTTGTCATTTGATTAACGGGATCACATCATTAGGAGAATGATGTGATTGACTTGACCCATTCCGTTAGCTTAGCACTTGATCATTTAGTTTGTTGCTATTGATTTCTTCATGACTTATACATGTTCCTATGACTATGAGATTATGCAACTCCCGTTTACCGGAGGAACACTTTGTGTGCCACCAAACGTCACAACGTAACTGGGTGATTATAAAGATGCTCTACAAGTGTCTCCGAAGGTACTTGTTGGGTTGGCGTATTTCGAGATTAGGATTTGTCACTCCGATTGTCGGAGAGGTATCTCTGGGCCCACTCGGTAATACACATCACTTAAGCCTTGCAAGCATTGCAACTAATGAGTTAGTTGCGGGATGATATATTAGGGAACGAGTAAAGAGACTTGCCAATAACGAGATTGAACTAGGTATTGAGATACCGACGATCGAATCTCGGGCAAGTAACATACCGATGACAAAGGGAACAACGTATGTTGTTATGCGGTTTGACCGATAAAGATCTTTGTAGAATATGTGGGAGCCAATATGAGCATCCAGGTTCCGCTATTGGTTATTGAGCGGAGACGTGTCTCGGTCATGTCTACATTGTTCTCGAACCCGTAGGGTCCGCACGCTTAACGTTGGATGATGATTTTGTTATGAGTTTATGTGTATTGATGTACCGAAGGTAGTTCGTAGTCCCGTATGAGATCAGGGACAAGACGAGGAGTCTCGAAATGGTCGAGACGTAAAGATCGATATATTGGACGACTATATTCAGACATCGGAAAGGTTCTGAGTGATTCGGGTATTTTTCGGAGTACCGGAGAGTTACGGGAATTCGCCGCAGAGTATATGGGCCTTATTGGGCTTTAGGGGAAAGAGAGAGGAGAGGTTGGGCGCCCCCCAAGTCCTAGTCCGAATTGGACTAGGGGGAGGGGTTGCGCCCCCTCCTTCCTTCTCTTCTCTCTTCCCTTGCCTTGACTCCTACTCCTACTACTTGGAAGGGGGG